>NW_012130157.1:301022-306914 GCF_000143395.1 Atta cephalotes | reverse complement strand
TATAAAATACACACCACCATACGCGCGCGCGCACGCGCAAATTTAATTTTTATTAAAGTATTGAATATTGATTCTCTATACAATAATTTTCGCATTTATACTTTTGACTTTTCTTTAAAACGGAAGAAAACTATTGTAATTTCATTAAATTTTCAATTAAATTTTTATAACGTATGAAATTTCTAAGTTTTCATTATTTTTTTACAGCAACCGATATAACCACACGTACTTTACCACCAACATCTACAGCATCCATGCCAACCTAAATCGCAATCAATGGATATATAGTCATTTATTGATAGACATCAGTTGTAAAAAAAAAAGTTTGATTTACAGATAGTTAAATTTATTTACACCACAAATTCATCTTTCAGACACGTGAAACATTCAGAATTCATAAATAATAAACTTGTTGCATCCTGGCTATAAACCGCCTTTAAAACAGCAAATTATAAATGAATTGTTAAATGAAGTATTTAATTCAGAATTGGTTAAAATAAAAGACTGTTTAAATGGGAAGAATGTACATATGGCTCAAGATGGATGGAGCAATGACACACAATTCTTTGGTGTGTATATTAGCGACAGATATTGTTGATGAAATTGTGCATTTATGTGATACTGTTGATACCGAATATACATAATAACCTGCAGAATATTTGTCAAATTTGGCAAGAACTTCAATTAAAAGCTGTCAACAATGAATACAGATTTAAAAGCTTTGTGATCGATAATGCAGCAAATATGCATAAAATGAGAGAAAAATTGGCAAAAATCTAAAGAACTTGGTATGCCTATATTATTACTTACGGATGCTCCGCACATATTTTAAATCTTTTTGCGCGCGACATTGAAATTTCAGGAATTAAAAGTAATATTTAAAAAATTATGAAATATTTTCGAAACACGCACGCTGCTAAATATAAACAAGCTAAATATAAACAAGCAGGTGAGAAAGCTTTAGTGATGCCACAAGATGTTCGATGGATTATCTTGGTCGATTATCTGGAATTATGGTATTAATATCTTAACTGGTACATATTTTAAGTAAAGTTTATACTGACAATCGAGCATCAATTTAAGCTCGGATATTTTATACAAAATTCACGATATGAATTTAAAAATCAGCAATTAATTATTTGGAAAAACTAAAAGTAATTTCAGTCACTTTAAAAGGTTCAACGAGATTGCTGTACAATTAGTGAGCTACCGAAATTTGGATCAATCATTTTAAACAAAACAACTATCATATTTGGAATCTGACTTTAATTCTGAAGCGTTTTAAAATGGCAATGACGGCTGTACATTATTTAGCAAATTTGATAGATCATTAATTTAGAGGACTTCAGTTAAGCGAAGAACAATTAGGCCATGAACAATGAAGCCATGAAATATGTCAATTTATATCGTCCTGCAACTATGCCTAATGTTATACCAGGTATGTAAATATGAAACTGGAATTTTTTTATAGAAAATACATGTTTATTGCATGAAAATGATAAAAAATATTTTATTCGAAGTATTGCCCATCGGTAGCTATACATTTTTTCCACAATTTGAAATTGACAACTTTGACAATTTGTGGATGCCACGCCAAAAAAATTGTTGCTCTTTTGAGCCAAACCAGTCATCTAGCCATTTTTATACATCTTCGTAAGAAGAAGTGAAGTGCTGCTGAGTAAGTGTGTGTCCCATCGCAAATAAGTGGTAATCGGACGGAGCCAAGTCTGGTGAGTAAGCCGCATGCGAAAGTATTTCCCAACCAAATGCCTCGATCGTTTCCTTGACCAGTTTTGCTGTGTGTAATGATGTATGAAGCAAAATCACTTTGCCTTTTTTGATATTCCGATCGTTTTTTACACAAAGCTTGATTCAAATTGATCATTTGTTGTCGGTAGCGTTCAATATTAACGATTTCGCCAGGTTTTAGCAGCTCATAATAGATCACACCTTTCTGATCCCACCAAACACAGAGCATTATCTTCCGTCCATAGCGATTTGGCCTTGCAGTCGATGTCGATGGTTAGCCTGGAGTTACCCATGATCTTTTACGCTTAGGATGCTCAAAATATATCCACTTTTCATCGCCAGTCACAATTCGATGGAGAAATGACTTTCTTTTGTACTTAGCGAGCAGCATTTCGCAAGTGGTTTTTCGGTTTTCCTGCTATCTTTCATGCAGTTCATATGGAGCCCATTTTCCCATCTTCTGGATCTTTCCCATAGATTTCAAACGTATGGAGATGGCTTCTCGTGTCACATTCAATTGATCCGTAAGTTGTTGAGTTTGAGCGTCATCTTCATCCAACAATGCTTGCAATTCGCTGTATTCAAACTTTTTCGGTGGTTTTCCAGGTTCTTCGTTTCTCACATCAAAATCGCCACTTTTGAATTTTTTAAACCACTCAAAGCACTGTGATTTATCAAGAACATACTCACCGTAAGCTTCGATGCGATTCTGCAGCAGTTTTCTTCAAATGGTAACAGAAAATCAATGCTGTCCGCAAATCGTTTCCAGGCACAAAATTCGACATGTTCAATATTACAAACTATACTGTTGTATGAAACTTGTATTGTTGTGAGTTGAAAACCTTTGTCAGATGTCAGAACAAGGAAATGGCGTCAATGGCGCCGTCTGATGGTAACTACATTGACAGCTTTGGCCATCTATTGATAAATTCCAGTTTCATATTTACGAGGTGTACAAGTATGAAATAACGATTTGAGAAACAGATGGCGCACCAACGCAGTGTGAAGATTTAACATTACAAAGATTTATACAAAGATTTAACATTATACGCCATTTTATTGTACCATCAACAAGTGTCAAACGCAAAGTGATTTGATTAAAAAGTATTTGCATAGTATTGTGTTGCTGTGTTTAATATGACGAAATTTGTAAATAAGGAGCATTCGCGGACAGCATTAATTTTTTGTTTTCATTTGAAAAAAACTGCTGCGGAATCATACCGATTATTTGGAGAAGCTTATGGTGAACATGCTCCATCGCAAAAAACGTGTGAATGATGGTTTCAGCGTTTCAAAATTGGAGATTTCGATGTTGCAGACAAGGAACACGGAAAACCGCACAAAAAGTACGAAGACGTGGAATTGCAAGCATTGCTTGATAAAGATGATTCACAAACATAAAAACAACTCGCAGAGCAATTGAGCATTAGTCAACAAGCTGTTTCTAATCGCCTATGAGAGATGGGAAAGATTCAGAAAGTCGGCAGATGGGTGCCACATGAATTGAACAAGAGACAGATGGAGAGGCGCAAAAACACATGTAAAATTTTGCTCGAACGATACAAAAGAAAGTCATTCTTGCATCGTATCGTTACTGGGGATGAAAAGTGGATTTTTTTTGAGAATCTCAAGCACAAAAAATCATGGGTAAACCCAGGCGCACCATCCACATCGACCGCAAGACCAAATCATTTTAGCAGGAAGACGATGCTGTGTTTGATGGGACCAGAAAAATGTGGTCTATTATATCTGCTTGAAGCCTGGCGAAACGGTTAATATCAAACGCTATCAACAACAATTGATCGATTTGAACTGTTCGCTGCTTAAAAAACGACAAGAAAACCAAAAGAGGCAACACAAGATCATTTTTCTCCATGACAATGCTCCATCACATATGGCAAAACCAATTCGGGACACGTTGGAAGCTTTACCACATGCGGCTTACTCACCAGACTTGCCTCCTTCCGATTACCACTTGTTTGCATCGATGGGTCACGCACTTACTGAGCAGCGCTTTGGTTCGTACGAAGATGTGAAAAAAATGGCTCGATGAATGATTCGCGGCAAAAGGGGAAGATTTTTACTGGCGTGGTATCCACAAATTGAAAGAAAAAATGTGTAACTAGCAATGGAGTATACTTTGAATAAATCTCTTTTTATCATTCTTCCGAATTTACATGTTTTTTTTGGAAAAAAATCGTCATTTCATACTTGTACACCTGGTATGTACCTGGTATCCTATCGAGTCAAAACTTCTCCGTTCAAAAATTATCTTTTTTCTGAGGAAATCATTAAAACCGTTAATATGGTGGCTTGCGCTAAAAAATAATATCAATGTTATTACATTCGATTTGGTAACAACTCCACACAGCAGTTGCTTCTTCTGCTGGAATACTATTCTCAGCTTTTGGGTTAGTGCACACAAAACTAAGAAATAGGTGAGACACAAAAAGAGCTTCAAAATTAGTAACAATTTTGATTAAACAAAAAACTAATCTAATTGTAATTGAACATGAATATTGACAATTAAAACTGAAACTGCATAAATCCGATTCTTTTTTAAAAGTTTTTGTTTATAGTTATTAGTAAAAAAAACCTATTACTGACTGTTTATAATGTTTATATTCCGTTAAAAGAATAACGAATTTTATTTTATTTTATTGATTTTACTATATGTTTATAAATTCGTTTATAGTCTATAATGTTGCAGTAGTACATGTACATATAAATAAATAAAAAAATTTTTTGCAAAATATAATTATTTTTTTGTTTATTTTTTATAATTTCTTTTCCAAATCACATTTTAATTGCGATGTTTTTAAACAGTTTTAAACAATAGTTTAAAATCAATACAAACAATAGTTAAAATTGTCCTGGTATCTGGGAAATATTATTTTTTTACAGATGAAAACCATAGATAGTTTTATCACTTTCTTAAATCCTGTCTGCGAATTTCACTTTGCTTTTATTTATTATCAGAGTCATTTATTTTCATCATAGTCATTTATTAAAGAGCATTTATTATCAGAGTCATTACTTTTACTTGAACTATAGAATAAATAAGATTTTGTAGTAAATGCTATTATTGCACAGCATTTATGATGCATACTGTATATGAGATTAATATAGAACCAAAAAATAAATTCCTTTACATTCTTTTATTTATATTTGTACATTGATTTACATATTTACATTTTGTTGTGTGTGTGTGTGTGTGTGTGTGTTATTGTGTAAATGTAGGAGAGATCGAGGACAAAGGTAACAGGATACAATAATAAACATCATTAATATTTCTTAAACTACATGTAATAAATTTGTGTATGCGAGGTAAACTGCGTGATAAAATTTTGTAGACAAATTGCATCATTGAATCATTCGTTACATATTCTCGCGGAATGTAAACGAGTGCAGAAGCAAAAATTACTTTTTTCATGCATCGAATAAGTTTTATTACATGTATAAAATCTAAAATATCTTTTTTTCGTTATAACGGATGTTATAATGTATGTACCTTAACATGTTTTAATGATTATCTGCTTTGATGGTTTGCACATATCAGTTCATTTTTATTGAGATCTTTATTTAAATAATTATCTATGAATCACAATATACTATTAGATGTACAACTTTGCTTCCGCCGTTTTTTTCCGAAATTCGAGGCTTTATTGTAAAAAACTGATTATACATTTATGATTCAAAGTATTGTCTATCGCTGGCCACTACTTTCTCCCATCTTTCGGGTAGCGTACGAATCCCGCGTCGAAAAAACTGGTCATCTTTTGAGGCTATCCACGAATCGATCCAATTTTTTATTTCTTCATAAGACCAGAAATGCTGGTCAGCCAGGCCGTGTGCCATTGATCGAAACAAGTGATAGTCAGAGGGAGCAACGTCTGGAGAATACGGCGGGTGGGGTAGGACTTCCCATTTCAACGTTTCCAAGTATGTCTTGACCACTTTCGCAACATGGCGTCGAGCATTGTCATGCTGCAAAATCACTTTGTCGTGTATTGCTCTCGTTGTATTGCGGCCGTTTGTTTTTCAATGCTCGGCTCAAACGCATCAATTGCGTTCGATACCGATCGCCTGTAATTGTTTCAGTCGGTTTTAACAGTTCATAATACACTACGCCGAGCTGGTCCC
>NW_012130157.1:296660-299800 GCF_000143395.1 Atta cephalotes | reverse complement strand
CTCTCTCTCTCTCTCTCTCTCTCTCTCTCTCTCTCTCTCTCTCTCTCTCTCTCTCTCTCTCTCTCTCCATCTAAAGAGATATATATTTTTTGAATATTGTACTGTTATAACAATTCAGTCAAATTGTTACTTTTGTCTCTGGTCTTCCCTAATATATGTAATTCACTTTGGATCAATCGTTTTGATATGATCGAGATTGTATCTACTCAATACAAGAAGTTCAGCTTAAACAATCGCATAAGTTTTGATTGCCTCTATTGCACACGCTGATGTATTATCAGCAATAAATATGGCATGTACGCGAAATTCCGACACTATTAAATTCCGGCACGCACACGCACACGCATGCACGCACGCACGCGCGTCGCACGCATACACGCGTACACACGCACACACACATTAAATATATATGTATATGTATATTGCGTCTCATGCTGCACCGCACTCAGCCGTCCTTCCGGTTTCGTTACTTCCGGGTTGCACTAGCAATTCGTGATACAATATCGTGCTCGCAACTGTCTTGATACTTGGTGTATCGCATCGTACACAGCGTCCGGGAGAGGATAAACTCCTTATCTGATCGACAAGGCGAGAATTCCGTTAAATCTACGAGAAGATCGTAATGAGACAAGAAATCGGCACCGATAATTGATCTCGACACATTCGCTATCACAAATCGCCAAATGAATGACGAAAAACGTCGCAATCCAAAGTCATTGTCTCGGTACTGTATTTGTTGAGCTGTTATTGTTGAGCCGTTATTGTTAGCCGTCAAGAGCTCGTAGATCGACCTCTGATCCACGGACCATCTTCCGCAGGTATATACAGAGATCTGCCATGTTTATTAAAAATATCCCGTGTTTATTAAAAATAAAACTTTTGTCGCTTTGTCCATTACGAAAAGACGGTGCGTCAAATGGAACCGAACCGCCATCAATGATTGGCCGTCGCATTTCCCTTTTGCTGCGCCGAAGATGATTCGTATCGATGGGCATTCGATCCGAAATGCTGTGGTACCAGCAAAGCCTGGATGACTACGATCACGCGAACACGAACATGGACGCGAACGCGCCTGATGTTGGCGGTTCCGGCGAGGCCGATCGCCTCGATTAATTTTTGAAAAGCCGAACCAAGCTTCGCCATCTTCTGCTGCATGAGTACTTACAACTACGCCAACCTCACTTTGTTTCGACTGAAGCTTCGTCGCTTGCGCTTTGAAATGAGCCTGTGTAGCACTTCAGCAACTTAAAAAACTGAACGCCTGAATGGCCTCCATACGTCCGCGATGTCCGCAAGTTAATCGATTGTATCCGCCGCACGAGTAAATGCGGCTGAATGCCGAAAGCCGACTTAATCAAATTCTTAATTTCCCCGCGAGACCGCGAAAATATCGCAGAAACTGCAATGGTTTTCTATTGCCGATTTGTTTATGCTTTTGTGACAGACTCAAGCTTTTATAAGTTTTGCTTTTAACGTCTCGTGTGGACAATCCGCAGGCGGGTTCATAATTATATTGCAGACTTCAGCTGTATAACGCGGTCTAATTGCAGTCAGTACGTATCCAAACTTCGTCGCGTCAATTCGGTCATTCCGGCGGAATGTAGGAAACCTGAACATGATCTACAATGTTAAACCATAATTTCGGATCGGCCAGAGTGAACTCATTCGAACACCGACACGACTCATCTCGGGGCTAGGCATAAAAAATCCTGTCGTTTGATGATTAGTACGAAAAAAATGCTAATCAAGAATTGTAATAACTTGTCCCGGTTTCCTCTATGTACAGCTAATACGTAAGTTCATTTTTAATTGTAATTGACTTATTAGAATTTATATTATTACAGCAATGGTATCATTTTATCAATTGACCCAAGTACCTAGTATTTAAATAAATATTACGACGATTCAAGATTTTTAAATTTGGACACATCTTTTAATTTGTGTACTTATCAATCGACTCAGTTTAATAACTATTTAATAATAGTTTATATTGCGTCACAAATTACTGAAGATGACCAAAATTATGTAAAACTATTTAAATTTTTGTTAATAAACTTTATATTTTTCATGAGTAACTTGTGTCGACTCTCTTATAAGCATTTCTTTTTACTTTCATGATTATATTAGTCGAATCTTTAGACTTCTTGTATTTTAAATTTGTGCTATCTGAAACATGCATTACTAACCCAAGTAAAAGTTACTTTCCCAAGTAACTGCAACTTATTTTTAAAAAGTAACTTTCCATTTCATAAAATGCATATATATTATATGTGTACATATATGTATGTGTGTGTATATATTAGGTGTACAACTTTGCTTCCGCCGTTTTTCTATAGATGGCTTTAGCGGTAAGTGGTGGTCGAAATAAATAGATCATAGACATCATACAATAAACTTGGGCATCTGTCAACATAACCCCATAGAAACATTTATCGATTTGTGTCTGCATCATAAAGTTATTCTCGATTGAAAATGTCAGTTTACGAGCCAAATTCTCGTCACTTGCGGGAGGTTTTATTTTTTGCTTCAATATGAAGAAATTTGCGGCTGAGGCTCATCGAATGCTCTCAAATATTTATGGTGGGGGAGGTCGCTATTAGTGAAAGAACGTGAGTGGTTTCAACGCTTCAAGAACGGTTTGACGTCCAAGGTCATGCTCTGTATTTGGTGGGACCAGCATGCGCGTAGTGTATTATGAACTGTTAAAACCGACTGAAACAATCACAGGCGATCGATATCGAACGCAATTGATGCGTTTGAGCCGAGTATTGAAAAACAAACGGCCGCAATACAACGAGAGCAATACACGATAAAGTGATTTTGCAGCATGACAATGCTCGACTCCATGTTGCGAAAGTGGTCAAGACATACTTGGAAACGTTGAAATGGGAAGTCCTACCCCACCCGCCGTATTCTCCAGACGTTGCTCCCTCTGACTATCAATGTTTGTTTCGATCAATGGCACACGACCTGGCTGACCAGCACTTCTTATGAAGTCTTATGAAGAAGTAAAAAATTGGATCGATTCGTGGATAGCCTCAAAAGATGACTAGTTTTTTCGACACGGGATTCGTACGCTACCCGAAAGATGGGAGAAAGTAGTGGCCAGCGATAGACAATACTTTGAATCATGTATAACC
>NW_012130157.1:267976-296250 GCF_000143395.1 Atta cephalotes | reverse complement strand
CACATATATATATATATATACAGGATAATCTAGGAATTTAAATACAAAAGTTACGGGAGCGTATAAAGGAATAAACTAAATAAAGAAAAAAAGTTACTGTAGAGATATGCTCGATTTTGCTTCGTTTTTGTACTATCTCTAAAATATTATCGTCACTAAAATCGTACACGAAAATAATAATAATTCCGTTTTCAGATAAAAACTTTTTTTGTTTGTTTTTGTCTAGTGGAACCATTTTTTTTACCTGACAGATTGAATGTAGCCAGATATACAGATTTTTTTGGAGACTGACTTCTTATTTAGAAGACATCCACTTCCAGCAACGGATTGAAATATGGTTTCAATTCGACGGGTGTCTAGCTCATATAGCAGAATCATTCGATCTTGGTTAGACAGACATTTTCCACAACGATGGATTGGACGTGGAGGAGTAATATCTTGGTTACCTTGATCACTTGATCTGACACCACCTAGTCTTCTTTGTGTGAGGGAGTTTTCAAGCAAGAAGTTTATTCGTCGTCAATCAATTCAAGAGAACAATTGAGAACAATTGAATTGAGATAATGCACCAAATATCAGTAGATTAGTGTTTAGCTGCAACACGATCTGTCCGTACTAGATGCAATGTTTATATTGTTGCAAGAAGTCAAAATTTTCAACAATATCTACATTAAGCAAGTGAATAAATACAACGTAAATGAGTAGTGAGAAAGTACAAAAATGAAAACTACGTTTTATCTTTTTTGCAATTTTCTCCAAAACGAAGTAAAAATGAGTACATATCTACGGGATTTTTTCTTAAATTATCGATCCCTTACACGCTCCCAAAGTTTTGACATTTAGATTTTAGACACTTTGTATATAGGGTGTCCAAAAATTTTTGCTAATCGCTTTTGTATAGATAGAGCAGACTAAACTGAGTCGAAAAGTCCTCTACCATTTTGCAATGCTCGCAATAGTTAACGAGATTAACGAGATATTGATCGTTAAAGACAGCCGAATAAGTGCGTTCGTTCGGCCTACTGCCAAAGCGTATGCCCATTAATGGCTCGCCAGGAGTGAGAATAGCTTGGTAGGTGCGCCGGTCAAGTCATGACATGAAGGCTCGCGGCCGCATGCGCGGCATGGGGCATTTGACAGCCAGACAGTCCTTTCTCCCAGCGCGCCAAGCAATTGCGATGGCAGATATTCGGTCCTTTAGAAATTAATATCTCAATTGCGAAAATTAAAAAATGATTGAGAACTTTTCGAGAGCTCAATTTAGTTTCCACTTTAAAACGGTTCATTGCGCTAACTCACGGTTTTTTTATACTATGTATTGATTTTAATAATCGTTATGGATATTTTTTAATTTCGTAAATGTTGAGAATGACACAATGTAGGTCGAAACGTTAATTAGATGACAAGTTTCATCGGTTTAATTAAATAATATATTTTTTATACGTTATGCATATCATATGCATACGCATAAAAAATATATTATTTAATTAAATCAATGAAACTTGTCATGTGAATTAGCGCAACAAATCATTTTAAAATGAAAACTGAAAATTGAGCTGGAAAAGTTCTCAACCATTTCCCAATTTTCGCAATCGAGATATTAATTTCTAAAGCGCCGAATCTCTGCTATCACAATTGCTCGGCGCATTGAGAGTGGGGACTGCTTGACTATCAAGCTCCCCGCGCTGCGCATATCGCCACGAGCCTCTATGGGTGCGTTCCGTTTCTTGCATGAAATGCATAAGTATTTAATGCATGGTATGGAGTGGGTAGGGTATATTCCGTTTCTCCAATACACTCCATGCAGTTTTAGTAATGGATTCATAGTGAATTCATGTAGTGAACATGGACAACAATTTAAAATTAATTGAATTACAAATACATTCAATAATTACTGTTACATTTTCTTTTTTGACAAAAGAAGAAGATTTATATTTTTCGAGCAGCACTTACAATCTTATTCTGCAGGAAAAGAAAAATAAAACGTATTATCGAAATGTCCAAAAGGATGTTTAATACCTATTTCTAAAATATTAGAAATTTAACAAAAATTTTACAGATTATTCTTACATATGTTCAGATACTTATAACAAAATCTGAAATCGATTCATTATGAAGCAACTTGAAGTTATAAGAGTTTCAAATATAAAGATTTTAAGGTTAGATTTGAGATACTGTCACTGTTAAAAATTTTTCATTTTTTTCAGAAATAATTAGCAATAGAAATTCAAAAGTTTCTGCATTTTAGTTATCAGTAAATGATAAGATTCTGTATACAATCTTTATTATTCAAACCATATGAAAATAATACATATTCATCAAAATTAAATTTCAGAAACTTTTTGCTACAATTATACATACAAAACATCTTTAAAATCCGTTATTTTTATTTTCCTCTATCTATCTTGTAAGGATATGACTAACAAACTTAACCTCTATCATAATCTGCTATTTTATATTCAGAAATTTAAAACGATATGAAAAATAGCAATAATATATCAATATATTAATTTTTCAGTATTATATAAATCAAGGACTAAAAACTGATATTCTGTACGCAAAACTAAGATCCAAATACTAGTATTGGACGTTAAATACCGATATTTAATCGAAATTTTCATAATATCAGTATATATGCATAATTTTTCGGTAATACCAGAGTATTATATCATACATATATTACATAATACAATATATGTATATATAATATATGAAATGTTAAATTTTTGGGTATTCTGAGTACCTACTTACGTATCTTTAACCCTTACGTAATTTTGAGTATATTCGCCCCAGCCGAACTACCCATGATTTCAGTTTCGCGCTAAAATATGTTGAATGCATAAGCTGCATGAACTGCTTCAGCTCGAGAGGTGAGGCACTTCATGTGACCTCATGCACCGGAAGAGGCAGAGTCATGCAATTGATAGGTTGAATCATGCATGCAGCGAGTATGCATGAAGAGAAACGGAATTATGCTTCTATGCTCATACAAGAAACGCATCTCATGTCTTGATCGGCACGTTTGCTAAGCTATTTCCACTCCCTACAGCCCACGTGCCGAGCCATTAATGAGCGTACGCTTTGGCATTAGTAGCTCGAACGGACGCACTTATTCGGCTATCCTTAACGATTAGTATCTCGTTAACGTGTTACATTGCAAAATGGTACAGGACTTTTCGACTCAGATTAATCCGCTCTATCTACACAAAAGCAAAAACTTTCGGGACACAATTGGCAAAAACTTTCGGGACATCCTGCAGATAACTCATACAAAGTGTTCTAAAAAAGTAAGAATACCTGAATATCTCGGAAAATATAAGTTTTATAAAAAGTGTTTCAGACAAAAGTTGTAAAAGATCTATTTACTAATCATATCAGTTTGATCTCGGGTGGAGACCTCGAGATCCAAGATCAGATCAAGGTCATTGATTTTTTAAAATGGACGCCCTATTTTTGATTCGAGAATCTTATAGATATCGAGTAATTTTCAAAATATCAAAATAAAGTTATTTTTCATAGTACTTTTCGAATTACTAAGGAAGCCTTAAGTACAAGGTCTAACTATGACGGGCAAAAAACTTGTGACTATAATCAAAGCTTTGAGTTCATGATGACTCGTGTTGCTTCTACGCAGAGAACGCGGTAATGTTTGACGGAGTAATCAATTTATCTTTTTTTACGGTCTTACAATTACAGCTAGGACTTATACCTTATACCTGTGAACTTATACCTGTGGAATAGTCTTAAGTATCAAGAATAATTTTCATTGCTTTCTTTTTCACTGAAAAAATACTACCAACATGCATTATCCGAAGCGTACAGGGCGTGTGTCACAGAAACTAACACTATCTTGCTAAAACCTCGTCAATCGGGAAACATGTCGTGCGCATGTGCGCACAACCTTGATTTTTATATGTCGGCTGTGAAACGTCGGCTGCCGAATATCATTGTTGTTTCGAAGATGGTTGAGATGACTTATTACCTACGTCAAGAAAGCGGGTATAATATAGAATGCCGCGAGATGAATTCGTTTCCTGTAAGGAGAAAATAACACGAACCTCTATAAAAAGGGATATGCACAGGGTTGGGTAAGTTAACTTTTTTTTAAAACTAAGTTAAGTTAAAGTTAACAACTTGGAAAATTTAACTTAATATAAATTAATTTATAATGAAATTAATTGAATTAAAAGTTAAGTTAAAAAAAAGTGAAAATTGAAAAATTAAATTTTTTTTATGTTTTTTTATTTTAAGATTCCAGGGTTTCAGTCTTACAAATAACGGAAATGACAAAAATATATTTCATTTAGAAAATACTCCATATTTTATTTACATGTTTTGTTTATATATACTGTTTACATAGACCATATATATTGATTGAATATTTTGTTCATATATACTTATTAAATTTAACTAATAAAGCCATTTCGAAATTTTTGTCATCAGACATCTTTCCTCGCAAGTTATCGAATGAGTCCTTCTGCACTGAATAGCCAACGTGAGCCAAACATGATATTGATATGCTGTATTTTAATAATAAGGAATAATAGATTTCAACCTACCAGAAACTAGATACATTGAAATACAGGTTTCTGACAGATTGAAATCTGGGGGTCGATTGTGTGATTTAAAATAAGGTGAAAATCACAAAAGTGACCAAATTCACTAGAATATTTATAATTTCAATCAACATCTAATAAATTTGCTCTCTTTTGCAATTTTTATCTCATTTTAAGCTATTGCTATTGCCGCGTATTATGTCTGAAACTTAACTTAAAAAAAATAAAATAAAAAATTAATAGTTATGGATAAAATGTAACTAAATAAAGTTAAAAAGTTAAAATGGAACTAATTGTCTAAAATGTAACTTGTAATTGTAAAATGTAATTGTAAGTTAATTTAAAATTAATTAACTTTTTAACTTTTTAACTTAATTTTTATCTTTTTAACTTAGCACTACTCAACTCTGGATATGCAAATCGAGTTCGACAATCAGCATTCTCAATCAAAGTGTGTGTGGGATTGTGAAAGTGCTTTCTTTAATACAGTTAGCTTCTGTGCACTCTATATGTTTTAGATAATATTATAATGTCGGCGATATTTTTTAAATTTGAGTGAAGAAGAAAACAAAATTATTCCTACTGATACTTAATAAAGATCAGTGTAGCGTCGATGCATTGGTTTTTGAACATTAATTAAACTTCATTTTTCATTTTTTTTATTTTTTTCACTGAAATTAAGCAATTTCCAATTTTTTGTACGTTTTGCATCATAAATCATAATGGCCACTACGAAAGAAATCTTATAGCTATTCGGCAAATTTTAAATATATTGTAGGATATTTAAAAGCACAAGAAAAACGTAAAGAATAAATTTTTGTCGATGATCCACACAACTGTTTTTCGAGTAAAAATAAAAAATAAAACGTTGCTAATTTTCTTACGATACCACTTAAAACATTTGTATCATGTGTTTCTTAAAAAAAATTGGCAACTACACGATCAAAGAGCAAAGTTTGAACTTTAGAAATCTTTTTTTAAAATTGCTGTATGGTGATTTTTAACAAAGTCAAAATACTCATTTTTTATTTAATCCAATTCAATGACAAAAAATCGTAAAAACATTTAAAAAAAAAGATTTTGTAGGGAAAACTTTAAGATTTTATATGAGAAAGTTGAAAGTTTTGCAGATTCTTTTTAGGCACATGTCAAGCCCACAAAGTGAGATAAAGATTTCTCATTTCGTTCAGTTTATAGTTTTCTATGTGTAAAAATTACTAAACTCACATGGAAACAAACATGGAAACTAAAAGAATGCAGTAACCTTTCGAAAGAGATTTGAAATTTTAAAACTCTTTTTTTAAATTCAAATTTCGTTTATTTTTAACAAAGTTACAACTGTCTGAATTTTGCCTATTTTTTACAAAAAATTAAGTGTTCCTCTAATTTTTGTGAATAGTGTACATAGAAATTTGAGTTATAAAAATGTGATATTATTATGACCATTGCACAATGATTACAAGAACAGTAATATCATATTTTTAGCTCAAATACATACATTTTATTTTTTTAAATTGGCAATTATATCACTCAATAGAGCAACGTTTCAGTTTTAAAAATGTGTGTCTTTTTAATTGCAATACGATGATTTTTAATGGATTTTTATAAACAATCAAAGTCAGAATGTTGTTCCTTTTTCTTAACTCTCGAATAACTCAAGAATAAATAATCATAGAAATATTTTTAAAATACGGTTTTGTAAGAAAAATTCCAAACTTTTACACCATAGATAAACGAAAATTTTCGCAAATTTTTTTTAGACGTGACACATCCAAAAAAGTGAAAGAAAAATTTCCATTCATAGTTTTTTAGAATCGTTGATTTTTTACCCTGTGAGAAAATTATTGACTTCATACCTAATTGGATTATAACGTGTGCAATCGATAATGTTCTCATAGGATAAAAAGCTGGTTCGACGATTCTGATTCACCCTGTTTAAAAATAACAAAACTCACATAAATTTAAAAATGTATGTAATAATGAGTATTCGAAAGAGATTTCAAGCTTTTTTTTAATTTAAATTTTGATCATTGTTAACGAAAAATTACATATATAATGTTGAGCTAACAAAATATCGCAGAATTTTTTCTCCAATCCAATATTAAGAGAAAATTATACTATAAAGTTTTAAATATGTTCTAATTTTATTGGTTATAAAAGACTTATGTTAAATAAACTTAAAATCTTAATAAATATAAAATTTTAAATAAAATCTTAATAAACTAGATATATAAATAATGATATATTTAATTTAAAAATAACTTTGTTTTCCAGATATTTGTTTCATTCCTAAGTTGTTTCTGAATTTAGATGCTATTGTTAGCAGAAATTTTTCGTCTTCTCTGCCGAACATGTTGAAACGTGTATTCTTAACGATATTTTTGAAAATTTAAAAATGTCTTTACATGGAATATTGAGTAATGAAAATATTATTGTCACAGAATAACATATTCATAATAATAAAGTATTAATTTAATTAAAACTTAGATACTATTCTATACAATTTTAATCAAATTTAAACAAACTAGCTTGTTTCTTAAAAAATTCACTTTTTTTCTCATTATTTTAAAACTTATTATTCTCACTTTTTTGGAAGCACTGAGCTGGCAGCAAGCCTGTACAATGCATCATTACATTCTTATTGTTCGCTAACTCTACTTACTGCGTTCAGCGGACTCAACAGTTGAATGAACGCTGCTATTGATATATTCTACCAGATCTAAAAAATGTTGATTGGATGATTCAAAAGAAAACATCAATAACGGTTAAACAACAATGTTATTAAATGGAATGTTAAAAGGATGAAATGATCACTATGTTGAACTGTTCAATAGGTTGCTTATTGAAAGGCACCCGAAAGGCAACATTACGTACAACATTACACGCAATTAACTAACATTTTCTATTTCTTGGAAGATGTTATATGTGACTTAGCTGACTAATTCAGCCAACATTAAAATTAAGTGAAATTTAGTGTGCAGAGACGTCAAATTAGCTCACTTAAATCGATGTCGAGGACATTAGGTTAAATTTAGTTTAAAAAACATTCAGTTTTGCCGACGTTGGCTTTGCAAATTAAATTGTCGACATCGGATTTGGATAATTATAACGACGTTGACAAAGCCAACGACGGAATGACATTTACAATTAATATCAAGCTACAACTTGTCAACAATCTAATTTTAACTAGAAATGTACCAATTTTGTAGATATAATTGATATGAATTTAGTATAATATTGGTCGTTAATCAAATAGTTATATCGTATTGCTTGGGTTGTATTTTACTAAATGTATTATTGTATTTAAATATATTACGTATTTATGTTTTTATGGAAGATGTTACTTTTTTAAAATGAGATTTAAGAAAAAAATTAATTATATATTAATTATATGTATTAATTATATTCTTTGTTTGTTAAATTTTATGTAATGATTTAAGTAAACAATATGAGTGCATGTATATTTAATGTATTTAGATATATTAGATACATTAGTTCGAAATGTATATAAATATATAGAAAACGTTGAAGCGCTTATGAAAAGCATCTAAAAAGTTTTAATGTGAATTATTGACACATCTCCTTTGTACTAATTAATATTGAAACGAATATGCAACTGTGTTATTTATTCTGATTTAATGAATAGAGATAATCCAAAACTTAATGATTTAAATCTCTTGATCTCTTTCTCACTTTCAAGTACTTTTCCAATTATTATATAAAGATAAAAGTACAAACGTGTTCGTACATACATAAAGTTGATTTCCTAAAAATCTATGATTATGTTTACACGGCAACTATTAATTGGATTTAGTGATATCCGTAATTGTAACCCTCGAAATATGTATTCGTTTACATTTTAATTTATCCTACTAATGTAATAAAAATAATTATAATAATTAATTCTTCAATTATATATAATATAAGCTCGTAGCATTCAAGATTGATAATATAAATATAGCAAATTAATATGTAGAGATAAAAAAACCAAGCAAGTAAATAGAGATAAAGAGTAAGATAAACAGTAAGAGTAAGACTAAATGTAAAGATAAAGAGTAAGTATATTACTTGGCAAAAATAAAAGGAGCATAAATTGAATATAAGAGAAGACTAACAAAAGCGTTTACGCTTCTTTTACGTTTCATCGTTCCAATTTTCCTAGAAGCTTCGTTTACGCTTTTGTTACTATCCTCTTACATTCGACTTATGTGATTCTTCTTTTTTTCGATTTTTATTATTTTAGTCAGGGTAAAGATAAATATAACATGTAAAGATAATAAGTAAGAGAGACACTAAAATTTGAAAATTTAAAAAGAATTAAAAAATTTTCTTCCGCATTGTCAAAGGATTTTGTGTTTCAAAAAAAATAGAAAATTGTTTAAAAATCTCAATTTTTTTCTTGACTTTTCATGTATTGGATTATTCGGAAAGTTCGTGCCGATGTTGAAGGAAAATTAAAACGCAGAAGATTTAAATTTTAGTATACATTTATTAAATTATATAGATTAGTCGGCACGAACTTTCCGGACAATCCAATATACACTGTCGCACATTTGCATCATATTGCATTTCTAATTTTCACAGAAGTTATGAGAATTTTGAATAAAAATTAAGTTATTAATAAATTTCCAAGTCAGTGATTTATAAACATATAAATGCGATATATTTTCATTTTTATCTTCATTTTACACATGTTTCGACGAATATATATAATGATATTATTACATACATCTTCTTTCGTTTTTCACGTTCGTGTTTATTAATTGAAATACACCGGATATCCGGAAAATTCGGTATTCTGTATTCGGTACTTTATTTTTTACTATCCGGTTGAATAACCGAAAATCATTAGTATTAGGTGTACAACTTTGCTTCCGCCGTTTTTTTTCCGAAATTCGAGGCTTTATTGTAAAAAACTGATTATACATTTATGATTCAAAGTATTGTTTATCGCTGGCCACTACTTTCTCCCATCTTTCGGATAGCGTACGAATCCCGCGTCGAAAAAACTGGTCATCTTTTGAGGCTATCCACGAATCAATCCAATTTTTTACTTCTTCATAAGACCGGAAGTGCTGGTCAGCCAGGCCGTGTGCCATTGATTGAAACAAGTGATAGTCAGAGGGAGCAACGTCTGGAGAATACGGCGGGTGGGGTAGGACTTCCCATTTCAATGTTTCCAAGTATGTCTTGACCACTTTCACAACATGGGGTCGAACATGTCATTCTGCAAAATCACTTTATCGTGTCTCTCATTGTATTGCGGCCGTTTGTCTTTCAATGCTCGGCTCAAACGCATCAATTGCGTTCGATACCGATCGCCTGTGATTGTTTCAGTCGATTTTAACAGTTCATAATACACTACGCCGAGCTGGTCCCACCAAATACAGAGCATGACCTTGGACGTCAAAATCACCGTTCTTGAAGCGTTGAAACCACTCACGACACGTTCTTTCACTAATAGCGACCTCACCATAAGCATTTGAGAGCATTCGATGAGCCTCAGCCGCAGATTTCTTCATATTGAAGCAAAAAATTAAAACCTCCCGCAAATGACGAGAATTTGGCTCGTAAATTGACATTTTCAATCGAGAATAACTTTATGATGCAGACACAAATCGACTAATGTTTCTATGGGGTTATGTTGACAGATGCCCAAGTTTATTGTATGACGTCTATGATCTATTTATTTCGACCACTACTTACCGCTAAAGCCTATAGGAAAACGGCGGAAGCAAAGTTGTACTCCTAATAGTATCCGAGAAATTATTTTTTTATCCTCGGCCAAAATTGAAAACGAATATTCGCTATTTATTTAATAATTTGAAACTGACCGAAACCGAAATTGAAATTTTTTGATAGATCTTTTAGGAACATTATATAATTTTTAAAAATCGTTGAAAAATATTAAAATATTATATGAAATTTATTCACTCTTTTAAGAATAAGATTTTATTAATATTTTATTACTTTTTAAATTATAAGGAAAGAAGAATTTATTATAAATTATAATTTCATGCATTAGACATGTAGCGATTTGACGAGTAAAAAAAGATAAAAGGAAAGGGATAATGCCGGTGTGGTTTGCAACAGTCGGTATCGATCAGTTGATGAAATAATAAAAATATAATTTTTCGATTAATCGTCGGTGCGTTGCAATTTGTACATTTTCAGTTTACTTACCAACATTTTCTCTTAATTTAAAACTAAGCGAAACAGAAATTTCAGTTGGACTCTAGTCTAGTATTCAGCAATACATAGAGGAAAGGCCCCTATTATGAGATATCAAATACATTTTGGGTAAATAGAAATCTATAGGCAGAATTTAAGAAAATAATAGGTCATTTGAAAGGAATTTAATAAGCTTTAAGATAACATTACGTAAAATTTAATTCAATTTTTTTTTTAAAATTAAAGAAATGTAAAAAGTGAGCAGATCGCAATATTCAAAAAGTTGTTGCTCCTAATATGAAATGCCTAGAGAAATCGATAAAACGGAAAGTATATCAATATTGCAATTGAAAAACTTTACTCAATGTTTTTAAAATACAAACAAATACAGCCAGCGTGTGCGACAAATAAGCATGCGATAAATTATCGAAATATGCGATAATATCCAGAACTCGTTTTCAGGTAATTGGAATCCAGCATCGCAGATATAGGCACTCGACGTTCATTCCGGTTGTCTTTTTTATTAATGTACAATAACATTTATATTTTATCAACGATTTTCACTATATAACATAGGAATAGGTTATTTCATATTAGGAATGATCTCATATTATAATTTCCACGTCTTACGGTTTTACGATCATCAATTTAACTTCTGTAATTAATTCAACATATCCTATATTTTTCTATTAGGACGATCTTATTCTATCACTACATGAAGAATTTGTTGCCAAATATTTATTTATTAAGAAATAAACAAAGTTTAAATGCATCTCAATAAAACTTGAAGACATTCAAATTCTAAAATTTTGTTTTACAATGATTACAGACTTAATAATGAATTTTATTAATAAATAGTTTTCAATCCAAGAGCAATAAATTCATGGTGGAACCAATAGATAGTGTTTATTAATTTAGCAGAAACACCGCTCTCATATTAGACGCCTATTTCATAAAGGGGGCTTTCCTCTATATATACAAATACTTTTAAAACGCAAACTTTTAATATAAAATTTAGATAATTGATACAGAATTTTATTCTTTTCAGCGAAATTTCTTGCACAGTTTAAGTTTATGCTGACAATTGAAATCTGAAGACACTGGTAGTGTCTCGGCGCTAAGCTACGCGCAGCGACATTGCTACTTTACGCGAGCCGGCGAGTTGCCAGGAATTGAGATCTCAATAAAAGCTGAATTGACAGATTCTAAGTATGCTCAATCGATTGCATCCGATCTAAATATATAATGAAAGTATTTTTATTATTTCTCTACGAGTCGAGATATTGCGACGCAAAATTCGAATCTGAAACTTTTATATTAAGATTAAGAAACGTAGCCGGTTATAGAGTGAGGATTTGTCCTTTTGGAATTTTTAGCGCAAGAACCATGTAGCGCTGGCAATGCATGATCACGTGTCTATTTTCTGTAGCTGATGATAACTAGTGTACACTTTTGGAATTAAAGTGAGATAGTTTACCAGGTATGTAAATATGAAACTGGAATTTTTTTATAGAAAATACACGTTTATTGCATGAAAATGATAAAAAATATTTTATTCGAAGTATTGCCCATCAGTAGCTATACATTTTTTCCACTTGTTTGACAATTTGTGGATGCCAAAAAAATTGTTGCTCTTTTGAACCAAATCAGTCATCTAGCCATTTTCGTACATCTTCGTAAGAAGTGAAGCACTGCTGAGTAAGTGTGTGTCCCAACGATGCAAATAAGTGGTAATCGGAGCCAAGTCTGGTGAGTAAGCTGCATGAGAAAGTATTTCTCAATCAAATGCCTCAATCGTTTCCTTGACCAGTTTTGCTGTGTGTGATGGTGCATCATGATGCAAAATCACTTTGTGTTGCCTTTTTTGATATTTCGATCGTTTTTTACACAAAACTTGATTCAAATTGATCATTTATTGTCGGTAGCGTTCAGTATTAACGATTTCGCCAGGTTTTAGCAGCTCATAATAGATCACACCTTTCTGATCCCACCAAACACAGAGCATTGTCTTCCGTCCATAGCGATTTGGCCTTGCAGTCGATGTCGATGGTTCGCCTGGAGTTACCCATGATCTTTTACGCTTAGGATTCTCAAAATATATCCACTTTTCATCGTCAGTCACAATTCGATGGAGAAATGACTTTCTTTTGTATCTGGCGAGCAACATTTCGCAAGTGATTTTTTGGTTTTCCTGCTGTCTTTCATTCAGAGGTTCATGCGGAACCCATTTTCCCATCTTCTGGATCTTTCCCATGGAAACGTATGGAGACGGCTTCTCGTGTCACATTCAATTGATCCGCGAGTTGTTGTTGAGTTTGAGTGTCATTCTTATTCAACAAATTTGCAATTCGCTGTCTTCAAACTTGTTCGTTGGTTTCCCACGTTCTTCGTTTCTCATGTCAAAATCGCCACTTTTGAATTTAAACCACTCAAAGCACTGAGATTTACCAAGAGCATATTCACCGTAAGCTTTGACAAACATTCGATGCGATTCTGCAGCAGTCTTCTTCAAATAGTAACAGAAAATCAATGCTGTCCGCAAATCGTAGTTTCCAGACACAAAATTCGACATGTTCATCGCTATTATAAATTATACTGTTGTATGAAACTTGTATTGTTGTAAGTTGAAAACCTTTGTCAGATGTCAGAACAAGGAAATGGCGTCAATGGGCGCCGTCTGATGGTAACTACATTGACAGCTTTGGCCATCTATTGGTAAATTCCGGTTTCATATTTACATATCTGGTAATTATATAATGAGCGAAAAAAAGATTGAATGAAGTTTACTACGTGAACGCCCAAGCGCGTAGCGAGCGCCCCGTACCTCATGTCTTTGAATGTTAGACATTCCTAAACGTTGAATCATTTGGACTGCGCGTGGGGTAAGCGGTGAGAGGAGCGGGAGGCGGAGCCTCTCGAAAATCGGCTGAGAAATCAGGCAAATTTTGCCTGAAATAGATCGATTAACAGAAGCTCGTATAATTCAGTGCAATAGATCTTAAGAATGGATTTTTTTCATGTCGACGTAGAGAAACAAAGCCGTAAGTTTACTGCTTTTGTTACTCATGAAGGGCAATATCACTTTTTGAAAGTACCTTTTGTGCAATTCACCTCCTTTCTTCCAAAGGTTTGTAAATCATATCTTTCGTCCTCTTATTAACGAAGGAATCGTATTGATATATTTAGACTTGATTTAGATTTGATTGTAATAGCGATTGATGTAGAATAAAACGTTTACGTGGAGTTCTTCAAGTAGTAAGTGACGGTTTAGATACCAATAAAAGTAAATGTCAGCTGCTTCAACCGAAGATAGAATATCTTGGATACACAATAACAATAGACAGCAGAAAAGTTTATCCGTCTCTTGATAGTAAAAGCTGTCTTGAATTTCCCAGAGCCAAGCTCATTAAAAGACGTTCAGAGTTTTCTTGGACTCTTCGGTTATTTCTGAAAATTTATCGAGTCTTACGCGATTAAAGCAAAGATTAAAGCAAAACTTCTTAGTAATAAGAAATAAAGCTTAAGAAAGAAAATTCATTCCAGTTTACTCTTAAAGAGAAAGAATCTTTTGAACAATTGAAGTTAGATTTAAGTTGCGGTCCAGTTTTAAAAATATTTAACCCGAAAGGTGAAACCGAATTGTATACTGATACGATTCCGGGGCAATGTTATTGCAAAAAAATCCTGACGATGACAAATGGCATCCGATACATTATATGAGTCATAAGACAACAGAGGTCCAATCCAGATATACGAGCTATGAACTCGAAGTATTAGCGTAATAAAAGCCTTAAACAAATTCCGCTACTATCTCCTGAGAATACGTTTTAAGATTTTTACTGATTATAGCTTTTAAGCAAATGAGAATAAAGCTAAGTTGTCTGCTAAGATTGCAAGATAGGCTTTGTTAATTGAAGAATTCAACCGTGACCGTTGAGCAGGGTTAGCTTTAGAATGAGCTTTAGAATGACATGTTGATTCTCTTAGCTGTTATCCGATTGTGGCGATTAGTAGTGGAGATAATATTCTAGTTAGAAATACTCATTAGAAATAATTAGAAATACTCAGGAAAATGATTCGGAGTTACGGGCTATTATGGAAGTTCTGAAAGAGAAATCATATAATGATTACATTTTACACAATGATATGTTGTATATAATAAATATAAAGATGGTTAAGAGTACTGGTGATACCGCGAAACATGCAAAATGAAGTGATTCAGATGGCTCATAGTAAAGGTCATTTCTCGATCAAGCGCACAGAGAAAGCTATTAGCAGAAATTTTATATATCAAAGCTCATGATGAAAATTGAAAATATAATCGAATTGCATATCTTGTCTGTTAGGCAACAAGAAAACGGATAAACCCGAAGGTTTCCGTAATCCATTGACGAAAGGTGATGCGCCATACATACCACTTAAATCATTTGGGATTATTGGATTCCACCAATAAAAATTATAATCACATTTTAGCCGCAGTGGATAGCTTTACTAAATTTATTTGGCTGTATCCCACTAAATTTACGATGTCGAAAGAAATGGTTGCTTTTGTTACAGTTGCAGAGCCAAATGTTTGGAAACCCGTCCTACATTATCACTGATAGAGACATCGCATTTTCCTCCTCAGAGTTTGAGAATTATTGTAAAGAACAGGGAATTAAGCACGCAATGGTCATCAACGGTTTACTGCGAGCGAACGGACAGATGGAAAGAGTTCATATGATTATTCCAGTGTTAACGAAACTCTCAATGAGCGATCTCCAAAGTGGTACAAATATATATCGACAATCTAGCAAACGTTAAACTCTATCTTTCAAAGGAGTATTGGCATGATTCTATTTACTAACTAGAATTAGAAATTAAAAGATGATTTAACAGTTAAAAATGCACTTAAAAGAGAATTCCAGTTGCAATTCGAGCAGGATCGTGACCAATTGCGAACGCTAGCTAAGAATCAAATATTTAAAGTACAAGATGAAAATCGCAGAACTTATAACTTAAGAAAACGCAAATCGACTAACTAAGTATAAGGTGAATGATATGATTGCTATTAAAAGAGTGTAAATGGGCTCTGATAAGAAACTTTGCGCTAAATATCTTGATCCTTATCAAATTGTAAAAGTCAAACCTAATAATTCTTGCGACGTAAAGCGTGAGGTGCCTGGCAAAGGTCCATAAGAATAAATACATGTGCCGAGTACATAAAATCATGATTTATTGTACTAACTTTTTACTGTGTAACTATTCGAGGCGAATGTTTGTTCAGGATTCTCAAGTAGGAGATGTATAGCGAGTTAGTCATTAACCTTTATAATATTTGTGTTAATAAATTCAGTTATTGTATCAATGTTTTCATTGATACAATAACTTTCATTGTTCATTAACGGTTATTGATTCCGACTATATTTTTCACCCTATAATTCATTAGCCATTTATAATCATCATCGGGATCATGTCACAATGTTTTTTTTGTGATTTGAACGTTTCTTTTCGCAAACATCACATAAAGAAATAAAAAGTTCAATCATAGGTTTCAGGATATAAAACTTATTCTTTAGAGCGTAAAATCTTATCGCGTCCATATTCATGCTTTGTGTATTTTCATAGTATTTTTCAATTGATAAAATATTCACAATAGATTCATTGATATTTTGCCTTCTCAATATCAAAATGTCCTTATCGCCTGCTTCCATGATATCATACTTAGCAATAATATGATATTTCAATGACGATGTTCAGATGTTATAGCTAGTTTTGCATTCTTTATTTCTTGAATAATCTCACATATTCGTTCTTTAATTCATGATTTTTTCAAAGAATCTTGCCGGTTTGTGTAAAAATCATTTAATGTTAAATTGTTTCTTAAAACTTAATTCTTCAGTTTTTTCTGAAGAATTCGTAAATAATTCACTACACAAATCATTATTGTTAGTAATGTCGCAGCACAATGGTTGTTATTGATAGTCATCTTGTCAGACTACCAGCATCTTTACCAATAAAAACAAGACAACTTTTCACCAAACGGCTGGTGATTTTAGACTATATGAAAAAAGACTAGACATTTGGTTAGCCTTTTTGGAGGACGTATATTATTAACCAATAAGGCTAATGTGAGTTAATTCTTCTCACGAAAAGGCTAAAGTGCGTCAGTCTAATTGAGAAACGATCGTTGATTTCGCAAAAAGGTTAAGCCTTTTCACAAAAAGGCTGCGACATATATATATATATATATATATATATATACAATACATATACTCAAATGATAAAAATTATTTTGTAATCAAAAGCTACGAGTCGCTAGATGACAAGTTTGGAAATCAATATAATATTTAATGATTAAATTAGTATATAAAGACATATAAAAACATAATCACGTTTCAACTCCTATCGGGTCATCCTCACCCTACAATTTAATAAAACTAAACAAACTTGCGATTCAATCGTCGACATCGATATAACAGTTCTATCACATATTCCTATTCACAATTTTTTATTAAAACGATTTTACTATTTCTCCTCAAATATTTTAAGTCTATATCCTTGATGTTATTCTTCCTTTTCCATTCTTTAATTGTTGCAGATCTGGAAGAGATGGCAATTCAAAAGTTACCTTATAAACTGAAGTTTTATTTTAGATATGTAGATGACATTCTTTTAGCTGCACCAGAAGAATATTTGAATGTAATTTTTAACTCTTTATGAACGGTTGCAATTCATAATTGAAGTTAATAATGGGAACACATTGCGTTTTCTTGACATAAGGATAATAGTTAAAAATAACGTTATCTTGCTTGATAGATATAAAAAAATCGACTTTTTCGGAAAGATTTTTTAACTTTAACTCTCATTCGATATGCCATAAAAAAGGGATTGTGTGTGGTATGGTTGACAGAACCTTATTACTATCACATCCTATATTCCATCAAAAAAATTTTACTGAAGTGATTCAAATTTTATTTAAGAACGGCTATCCTCTTATTTTTTCAATTATACAGACAAGAATAAAATTTCTTTGTAGTAGGGATTGCAACAATGTCATACGAAACAACAAAAAAGTTGCATCTAATGATCGATACTTTACAGTACCTTATGTTAGAATCATCTCAGAATCTTTTATTTCGATTGCCTTTGGCATAAATGGTTTCCCTTACCATCCCTAATACAAAAGTATATCATTCGTGAAAAGGATGTTTTAGATTATATGTCACATCAAGAGGTAGTATAAGATTTCTTGTCATGATTGTAATGCGATATATGTGCCAGACTAAAAGAAAATTGAAAACTACTAGAATACATGCAAATGATATTAATAAAAGGATCGTTTATCACATTTCCAATTACCGCTTGGAATATGATCATAATTTTAAATGAGACAAGGTAAAAATTTTAGATAATAAATCTGTATATAGTAAAAGACTGATTTCTGAGATGGTTCACATAAAAAGCAACAAATTAAACAAGCAAAGTGACACGAAATCTTTTCCCAATTCGTACATTCCGATATTATAATCTTTATCTCCTTCTGAATTGGTTCTCCTTTTTTTTCCATTATTACTACATGTCCTTTCTAATTGGTTCTCCTTCTCTTCCTTTCATTATATTCTGCAACATAATATTTTTATCTCTTGTCTAATCATTGTTTATTAAATCGTTTGAAAATAACGTATTTGATATAATTATTCTATTTTAATATCTCGGTGATTGTGAATTTATTGCAATTTGGAAATAAAGGTCAATTAAGGTACAAATAATTTATATTTAGATTGGTTTAAGTTATACAATATGATCAAATTATATAATATTAATGTCAATGGTTATTTTAATTTAGATACTGAGAATGCTTTTAATCTTGAAATTGATGAATTTGAATTGCATTACTGTCTACAACAATCAAAGGAAGGAAGAACAATATAAGAAATATGGACATAAAATATTCAAAGAGGAATAATAAAACGCCTTAAACGCCATCGCAAAAATTCGAATAGGAATATGTGATAGAACTATTATATCGATTTCGACGATTAAATCAACAAAACTAATAAAAAAACTAAACATTAAGTTTGTTTAGTTTTATTAAATTGCTGATGATGATTTGATAAGGGTTGAAACATGGTTATGTTTTTATATGTTTTTTATGTACTTCTAATTTAATCATTAAATATTAGATTGATTTCCAACACTCGTCATTTAGTTGCGACTCGCAACTTTGATTACAAATATAATTGTTATGCTGCAACTTTTTTTATTTTGGTTATAACAGTTATGACCTCTGCACATAAACAAAAAAATCTGTTGGACTTTATTAAGTTAGAACTTATTTACATTTATTATTATACTTATTACTTAAATAGAAATCAAATATCTCAGCCAATATAAGATTGTAAAACAAAAACTTTAAGAATAAAAATATTTACTTAGTACGATTTTTTTAAATTGGATCATCACTTCTATCATAGATATGTTCGCAACGGGGTGTTACAGCAGACTGAGCGGCAATCGCTGCTAGACGTTTACACGTGTCTTGCGTGTTTTGTTTTTAATGTAATTGTTCCACTTACTCCTATAGTCTACTAACTCCGGTTTTCCCTACTGATTTTATCAATTTGACATCGGGTGTCTTGGGTGACATCGCCAATGTCAGGTCACATCGATTTCTTTAAATAGAATGCCCTACTATTTACTCCAGAATCTGATAGCTGATGTTAAGAGCTTTTCAAAACAAAATAAAATATATTTTTATTAAATATTTTTCGAATTATATGATTGTAAGTCAGTATTAGGCCATACGCGGACGCAGAGGCGCAGGAAAGATGAAGCGATATTGGCGACTGCGAGAGCCTCGCTAGGCCAAGAAGGCTCTTCGCATAGCCATTCGAGAGGCCCAACGTTGACGCGATCTCGTCTTAGACCTTGATGCCAATCCGTGGGGGTTTCCATACAAAGTGATGACATGCAAGAGCCCCTGAATGCCCCCGCTAGCAGAGAGGATGGCCTCCAAGCTCTTGGAGGAAGTGGTGAACATCTTGTTCCCTATGAGGGATCAATCCATATAATACACTGGTCCGCCGGTGAGATGATCTGAGAAGCTAGGGGTCAGTGAGGACGAGGCGACTCTGGTATATCCGTCTCCGGGAGAGCCCGAAAGCCCTAAGCCCGGACGGCACGTACACGGTCACGTGTGAGCCTTGGCCTTTGGCAAAGTGGATGGCTAGCTGAGGCGGCTGTTCCGTTGCTTCAGAGAAGGTCATTTTCCCCCAGCTTGAAAGAGGATCAATCTAGTCCTCCTCCGCAAAGAAGATAGGCCGATGGAGTTTCCCTTTGCCTACCGTCCCATATGTCTGCTGGATGACGCGATGTCTGCTAAAACGCATCATTGCTCAATGTGTCGTCCAGCAGCCATACGACACTTATGCCGGGAGGAGGTTTCGATCTTCACCCGAGGCAATATGGATTCCGTGAGGGGCGCTTGACGGGATCCGTGATGATGAGAGGGGAGGGAGGAGGGGTGGCAATGGTAGTATCCATCAATATCGTCAACATCTTCAGCATCCTCCCCTGGGACCGGGTGGTCGGTACGCTCGCCTATCATGCCCGACTATCTGGTCGCCATGATTAGGGACTACTTCCGGTAGAACACAAGAAGCTAGTCTACCAGAACAGGGACGTATGATGTACGAGAGGTAGCTGTCGGTGTTCCACTGGGCCTTCTGCTATGGAATATCGAATACGACTCTCTCTCCCGCTGTCATGCGGTGTGTTACACCGACAACACCCTAATCATCGCGGGGAGGCGAGATGGAAGTGATCCATGCCGCTAACGTCGCGATTGACATCGTGGTTGGTTCTGTGAGGAACCTAGGCCTGGAGGTGATGCTCCAAAAGACGGAAGCTATTTTCGTCTATGAAAGAAGGAAGATTGGGGCAATTGCCTCCAGCGGAAGTCCGGTGGAGATTACAGTGGGGCAGATGGGGCTCCAGATGAAATATCTGGGTCTCACCTTCAACGGCCTCTGGGCTCTCACTTCGAGCGACTGGCTTCCAGATTGGGCAGGTTGGCTGATGCCTTGGCTGGCATCATGCCCAACCTTCACGGCCCTGGTGCGGCAGCGCGGCAGGGATACATGCGTCCTAGCGGCGCTCCTCTATGGGGCGCCAGTCTGGGACAGAGAGGTGGCGCGCGACGCCCGGATTCATCAATGTATAAACCGGGTGCAGCGCTGCCTCGTCCTTCGAATATCAAGGGCATACAAGACGATGTCGCATGCCGCCGCGATGAGTCCTCGCGGGTGTTCCTCCCACGGATCTCTTGGGACAACAATTATCGTTGACTGGAGACCGTTCGTATGCGGGGAGAGCATCCGACTCCCACGCCATTGAAGTCGCGAGTGTCGTGACGTACTCCTGGGTCATCGACTAGTGGCAAGAGCGTCTTATGTCAAGCCTGGAGTTTGCCGGCAACAAGGTCGTGAGGTCGGTCCCCACCTTCAGAACTAGATCGTGAAAGGGCACAGTGCCTTCTCGTCTCAAACAGACTCACCAGGCATGAGTATAGAAAGGAGCCGACCACGGCTTGTTATTGTTGACACCGAGGTGGACTTGGCGTTGCATATTGTGGAGGTGTGCCCGGTGTGGAGCGCGGAGCGCGCCCTTCTCATCGAAGCGGTGGACGGGGACCTCTCGCTGTCGGCACTGGTCGAGGCCATGCTAAGCGAAGTGAGAAGCCATGAAAGGTCTCCTCTTTCTATGAAGCTGTTATGCTTCGGAAGGAGGAGGCCGAAAGAGTATGGAAGCAAAGTAGACCCGATCGGAGAGACCGGGGGAGACGTCGGCATGGGATTCTATCGCCCCCCCTCCCCCATAATCGACTAGGCGGCCCGCCTGATCCGTCGACGTGGCGGGATTCTCGGCCGCGACTGAAACGGTACGGCGAGACAGAGCCCTGTTCGGCTCGCTGCCCTGGTCACGAAGACTTAGGAATATGGCGACAACTCTTGGCTACCGCATCCCTAATCAGGACGTGAGCTCGGCGGGGTCACAACGATTACTCCTTGCCGGATGAGGGAGTGGGCCCTAAGCGGTAATTCAGGGTCGCCTCTGCTCCCTCTCACAACATCGAATGGGAGCAGTGTGTCGATTAGATATTGCCTCACCGACGGTCCTAGATAAAGGGCCGGCCGGCAGGCCTTTCTAGGCATTCTAAAAAAATGTTGCACGCGTGCTCAGAGCGCTCTCGCCAACAGGCCTATGGCGAAGGACAGGGGTTTTAATGGGTGCGAGTATCACATAATCCTGGGATCTGTTCCTGCGAACCGAGGGTATGTCTAGGCATTTCCCTCACCTAACCAAAAAAAAGTATTTGTAGGTTCAAATCTTGGCGGCGATTCGATGCGTTTTTCAATAATTAATTGTAGTTAAGAAGCTAAAAATATAAGTATGCGAAACAGTAAATAATAAATTGAACTGAAAAAACAAAAATAAATAATATAATAACAAAAAAATTATTTTTTTCGTTAAGATATAATCATAATCTTTTTATTTCATAAAAAAATAGTTTTTATTTAAGAGCATTTTTTGTTACATATAAAAAATATATTTCTTTCACTTAAAAAAAGAGTTGCAAAATTACATAAATTACATAAATTATTTTCTTAATTCTAATAGCAATAATCAAAAAATTTCTTCAAATCAAAGAAATTGAGTCAATGTCAATAAATAACAAATAAATAACAATTTCATCCATTTATGATGTCACAGTGACAAATTTTGCATTGCCTAACTGTTATATATACATTTCATCTCATATATAATTATTAAATGTTAATCCTGTCGCCATTTCGTATTTAAATCATATCACTGTTATGTAATTATTATATGTAAAATGGGACGAAAAATTTGAGAACAAATTTCTCTACAAATTCACATAACTTTTACATCACTGTTACGATCCAAAAATTAAGATTATGTACGAGTTTGAGATGTATTTGTGTTTGCTGGGCATAGAAAAGAGTGATCAATCATACGCTGCTGTCTGATCATTTGGATAACTAAGTGCGGAGTTCTCGCAATTGGCAATAAAATTACTTAGAAGATCTCTGATATTTCGCTTCCTTCTATACCACTTAGAGACTCACAAAGAATCCTTGATGAAGATCATTCACAATCACCGATTTTGCGAGCACTCCTCATATCGCAACCATTGATTTCGTCTCTTGTCCAAATGCATTCCCAATGGAAACAGTGAATAATTAGAATCTTTTCTGTTAACGACGACGATCTATTATAATTTTCAATTCTCTTTATTTTGCTCACTTCTACCTCAACTTCGCGAAAATTACCCTCTTCTTCCTTTTTTCTTTTTCTCGGCCTTTACTTCGAGATAATTTAGTTCCTTCCTTTTCCTTCCTTTTTTTGTGATTATTCGAAGCGATAAAACACTTTGAGTAATTCGCATCTCTTTCCATTTCTGTGATTATTCGAAGCGATAAAACGCTTTGAGTAATTCGCATCTCTTTCCATTTCTGTGATTATTCGAAGCGATAAAACTTTGAGTAATTCACATTTCCTCGTTTTCAGCAATTTTCAACTCCTTTCTCTGTGTGAACATTTCATATCTTAAATCCATATCCATCTCGATACTATGACTCTTAAATAAAAGAAAATTTCAAATATAGGTGATCAAACGTAATCGATATCACACGAATCGTAGGAAGAAAGCGAAAATTGTGGCTTTACGAGCACAAAACATTTCGATCATCATCAAAATTCTAACAGGAATTTATATAATCGAGAAAATCGACAACTACGGAGGACCTTCTTGCGTGAAAAATATCGAACTCAATTCCCACTAATATTACCGTAGAGGACTTAACCGAATCAGACCATATTCTTACCACCGAATCCCCAACTAATTCTTCCGAACTGTTCTTTAAATTTGAGTTTCCTTCCCCTTCTTATTCTCCAGGACTTCCAAAATCCTCAGCAACCTTTTCTTCATCTTGTTATTTCCTTTAGAAGATAATCGCACTGTAAACGAAATTTTGGCATTCATAGAAAAAGTAATTCAATTCGCATATCCCATCTTACCGTAACTTCACCCAGGCACATAGATACTTATCACCATACTAAAATAAATTGTAACTACAAACACCAATACAATTTAGCCTATAATCTATCTATGTATACATCTATGTATACATCTGTATAAGTACATATATATATACATATTGTTAGTATAAATTGTTAGTATAAATAAAATTTAAATAAGTATATTCAAGCTCCCCCTTCCCCTATAACGGTCGAAGCTAGATCTTTAATGCTTAAATAATTCAATGTGAATTATATATATGTATATACTATAGATAGCTATACCCAAATAGCTATACCCAAATAAGGACAATATGTTACCATTTTGTTGTCACTTATTTTGCATTCAATTTCATCAAACTAAAGCTAAGGTGTTTCCACAAACTGTCTGTTGTTCTGATGTTACATAAAATCTTCCTTAGAATTCAAATTGCTGGCAAGTTGTCACCATGCGTGAACTACGTTCAACGAACGGTGCTTGATATCAAAATGTCGGCAAGTTATTACAATATCAAGATATCAAGACATATGAGGTTTTATTGTCAGCAACTTGATTATTTCGCAATTAGAACATTTTATTATTATCCTTATGTTATCTGTGACAACATATTTTTATAACATATTGTCAACAAGACGATAGTATGCATGATTAATCAAATGTTACAAATATGCTGACATAATGTGAAGTACGCATTTCATATAATATGAGTTTTAATACATTCTCAGCTAACACAAGACCGAAAAGTTGACCCAATTATAATAAGTAATCAATTTTTCATTAGTTAACTCATTTTTTTCACAATTTAGTGATAATTTACATCTATATATTTACATCTATAATTGAGTTTATATTATTGGGTTAGCTTTTTTATCTTGTGTTAGCTGAGAATATTTTAAAAATCATTTTATACAGCATTGTACATATAGAAGTTACGACTGAAAAGTTTAATTAATACAAATATTGATACGCGCGGGAATTTGGATCATAGTTGTGGCATAGGATTATAATTGTGTAAAATTACGATACTTTTTCATAAAGATGGGTTCCAAATTTAGAGAGAAGTACTAACAACATTAATTATGTACTTAAACGAAATGCAATATGAAATCACTATTTATTTTGATATTATAACAAGATAAATAAAAAATATAAAATTTTTGAAAAATAAAATTTCCAAAAACAAACATTTTTATAATTTTTATTCTAAATTTTTATTTAATCTTCACTGGCATCCGTTTGTTCATCTTCATTTTCTTTGTTTTCTATCTCGCGTTCGCGTTGATCGTCATTTAAATTGTCGATTGCTTGGCGATTTTGAGTACATATATCAGTCCGAACAGTCGTTTACATTTCAAATACGTTGTTTTCCAAAGCGTACTTCTTCGGAAACTTCTTTAAAAAAAAATTATCGCGGTTAGGAGGCGATTGAAAATTCACAGCGATGGCATCTGAAATAAAAAACAAACAAACTTAAATAAACAATTTCATGTAGAGAAAGCTTCAAATAGCTATCAAATTTATTATGATTTTTTAAATATCTATTCTAATCGGAAATTGACAATTTGCTCAGATAACATGTCTGTATTATTGCTGGCATATTATTGCTTGCATCATAATATTATACTAGCAGAAGTGTTGCAAGTTCACATATGTTGACAAATTTTTAAATCATCATCAAAATTATTGTTGCCGTTATGGTAATGTAATAACTATAGAGTCCATAAAATGCTGTCATATTGTCAATAACACGAGGTAATTTTAATACTACTGTTAAACTGCTAGCAATATATTATATACATTATTATTTGCGTGTTACTTGAATTCGAAATCGTTGAAGACAAATACATGGCGAGTTGCCAGCATCATAAGCAATCATAGATTTGACCGATTTTGCTGAGACGCTATATCTGATTTATAGCAATTTTTATAAATCCTTTATGAGACTACTTAAATAAATTTAGTGACAATTTTAAAAAGAAAAGAATTTCGTCAATGGAGAAATTTGTATTCTCGGTTTTCAAGATTGCTAAATTCGAATTTGAATTTTAAATTACAAAATACAAAATGGCAAATCTATTATAGATGCTGATTATATGATTTCAAAAAAAGAAAAAGAAGTATTTAATTAATCTTTTTTAATAATATACCCACACAGCACAGGGAGCTCTTGGCGAGTTTCTGGGAAGCTTTTATAAATATTTAAGTTTCTCTTTTTAGATTTAAAAAACTAACTCGCTAGGAGCTTACCGGTAGTTTCTATGTCCGCTCGCGTTAAGCTTTAGTTTATCTCGCCAAGAGCTCAGAAATTATATTTTGGAAGTTCACGAGGAGGTTTAATTAACTTTACGAGAAGTTCAAAGAAAACGTTCTGTGAGATTCTTTTGCACGGCAATATCATGATAAATTAAAATATTATTTTCATATTACAATAAAAATAAACATCATTGTATTATTAGATTACTATGATATTATACAATATTAATATTTTAATTATAATTAAAGATTTCGCGAGAGGTTCCATTTCCAATGGATCTGGACACGGAGGAATCCCGCGAAATAATCTTTATATAGAAAGCACCCGGAAGCCTAAAGAATATTATCAAATTACTCTACGGGGAAAATATCCTTGCTAAAGTAAACACTTTCAGCAAATTCAGATCTTCCCCAAGAAACTATCAAATTTGGCATTCCTAAAACATTGCAGGGATAATAACATCATCTCAAAGTTCCTACAACTTAAGGACCACCTAGGAACTCATAAATCCAAAAACATCCTTCATAAAATCAATCTCATCCTCATCAAAGAACGCTTCACGAAGTTATAAATAATCCAGATTTTCCATAAAACTTTTAAATTCCATCTGTTCTTATCCACCACATTATGTGATATCTGGCAAATCCTAGATCGTATCACATATGAAGTCATGAAGACACACAATTCTCTGAAAGATAGAAACAGAAATACATAAACTTCGTTCCTTACAAAAATCCACAACTCATATCATATGAATATTTCATAAATCTGGTTAGGCAAGTAAAATGTCGTTCACATACCGATATAATAGACTGAGATATTGATGTTGATGTTCGAAAGAATATGCTTTTCTAAGTCTTGAATAATTAAATCCACTAAGATCGGTGACAAAGAAGATCCCATAGGCATACCAAAGATTTGTTTAAAATATTGTCGAATTTGAAGTAGGTTGAGTTGAAAACCAATAAAATGGCGTTTAAAAACTCTTTCATAGGAATATTCGTGTTTTTCGATATAAAACTTTATCTTTCTTTAATACTCTTCATAATTAAATTTTCAGGAATATTATACATTGATATAATGTCACAAAAGATCATTTTATGGTATAATTCGACTCTAGTACCTTACTGTTTAATTGATTTATTAATTCCCAGCTGTTTTTAATGTATCTAAATCTTTTTTTAAGATTTTTGTCAATGATATCTTTAAAAAAAAGGCCAAAGGATACAAAGGACTATTAATACAATAAGACAATCATTTTCAATGGATTGCCTTTTTTTGGCATCTCATATAATCTCGGCACCAACCAATTCGTTAATTTTTTTATGGAATAATCTATATATTTCATGTTCTTCCTTGAATTTAAGGTCGTTTATTTATTTAATTGTTATGTGATTAAAATATGAAATATTAGCTGCGAACATTTTGCGTTGTGATTATGCCGAGAAATTCATTGTTTAAAAATTTTATCACATATTGACTTTTATTGTTCATTAGTTTGTAGTCTTATAAATATGATGTAAACAGTTTTATAGCCAGATTACATTCCTATCATGCTGTTAGAACTGTTTTAGCGAAGTATTTTTATGTGTTTCACAGATATATAGAACCATTTATCTAAAATGATAAATTGAAGTTATAAAGATAACTCTTACGATTTTTATCCGATTTATTTGAAATTTTAACAGAATACTCGTTAATACATTCTATAGAGAAATACGTAGAATTTTTTCGAAATATTGAACTTTTTCTGTAATTAATATTTTTATATATTCATTTTTGAGCAAAAAGTGCAAGTTTTTTGTAAAAACAATAGCATTTTGGAAAAAATCAATATTTTAAAAAATCTCTACGTATTTCTTTAATCTTTGATATGCAGATAATGAAAATTCTTTGTATTTTATTCAAAGTCAAATTATATGCTTGAAATCCTTTACTTCGAAATTTGAAATTGCAAAAAAAAAATTCCGCAAGTGGACCACCATTTTGGACACCAGAAAAATAAAAAAAATAAATTTTTACTTAGTTTTACAATAAAGTCTTCTAAACAGATTTCAAATAGTTATTTATTTATTCACAAAAAATTCCCAACTTTAAATCATTTTAGGACCTCAGAACCGGTCTAACCATTTAAAGTGGTCTTTAATGCCTATACTACATTTTTTTGCACTGTGATATATATATATATATATATATATATATTAGGTAC
>NW_012130157.1:257670-266251 GCF_000143395.1 Atta cephalotes | reverse complement strand
TTTTTTACAAAGCCTCGAATTTCGGAAAAAAACGGCGGAAGCAAAGTTGTACACCTAATACAAAATGCATAATATCAGTATAAAATGATCTTTTTAAAAAAAAGGTAAAAAAACAACGTCTTAAATGTTTAAGAAATCAATTCACCAACATACAAAAGTGGATTCTTAATAATTGAACATCACTTTGAATGGAATTCAGCCCTCGTACATAAATTTTGTGAATGCCATTCTTACAATACTAATCATATCTCATTAGATCAAAAAAGAGTACATATATTAAATAATATCTTATATAATGGATAGTCGATATATATGTTTAAAAAATCAATTTCCACTTCTGAGGTATGCCAATGTACTGAAACAAACATTTACAATATAATGTATATAGCATGTAATATTTCATATAGTTGTCAAAATAAAATGAAAAACTTGTTAATTATTTTCTATCTACAGTATTGAAACATTACATGCTAAATTATATTTTCGAAATAATTCTCTAAAGTACACTTAATCTCACGTGTGTAAGACGATAAAGATTTACAAATTTACTAACAACAATATTAACATTCCTTTGAAATAATTTCTTCAAAGCTTGTTCATGTGCGACTAAGTTAATTATGAGGCCATTATTATTATATTCAATAAGATATACTTACCTCGTAGATCCGTGCTGTGCGTACACAGATTGATCTATTACTTCGTGTAGATTTTTCGTAGGACATAAAGTCGTTTTATTTTTGACAAAGAAGAACACACTGTGTTCTTCTTTGCTAAAAAATCTTCATAGCTCGTCACAGTGATGCAAATTTAATGCAAAGACGATAACTATATATTATAAGATCCAAATTATATTACTTTGAATTCAATCGCAGCTCATTTGAAGAGTATATAGAATCGCGCAAATCAATAAATGTTTTAGAGGTTATTATAAGATATATTTCAATAGAGTTATACAAAAAAGAAAAAATGTTACATATAATTTTTTCTTAAATAAATTTGTAAATTATAAAGAAAAATTTTGGGATTTCTCCAAAACTTCATTAGTTCTTTTCTTTAAAAAACTTCGAAAAACTATATAAATTGCGAAAATTTTTTCATACATGATGCAGGAATTTTTTTATTCTTTAGATAATTTTTAGTATTTCTTATTTTAATTTCTAATCTTCTGTAAATATTAACTTTTCAAAAGCATCATTTTAGTAAAATAATTAATAAAAAGCTTGCTATAAATAACAAATATTTTGAGCCTTGATACACGATTTATTTTTTACTAAATTTCTATTTTTATTTTTAGTTTAATATATTTTTACATATTTTTTATTTTTTATTTGTCTACATATTTATATATGTCTATATATGTCTACATATTTTTTTCATTCTTTAATTAAATCTCCCTTAAAAAATGAATCTTCTCGCACCTTGTTCGGGCCCGAGCGATAAACGCGATTAAAATAAGAAAGAGCACGTTCCGAGCGCTTCCATCGCTCTTCTACGCATCTCCGTGGCGCATGTCTCTCTCTCCCCCCTTTCTTGCTCTCTAAAGAAGAAGAAACGTGCGCTGAATCGAATCCGCCATCTTGTGAATGAGCTGAACACGGCATACTTGAGGCTCGGCTTATTATTTGAAAATAGAAAGAGGCTACGAAAAACAAAACTGTGAGAACTGCCTCAATTCCCTCGAGAGAGAACTTTTTCCTGCTTGCTGACTTACTCAGGTAATAAACCTCGAAGAGTCCCTAGGCGGTTAACGACGCGGCATTAACTTGCATATGTCTCTGCAAAAATCGGATTTATGACGCTTTGTAATCGTCTGATATAATCTCAGGCTGTGGGTTGCTCCCATAGGAGCGTCTGATGATCTAGCTCGGACGGACAATTGCATGACTCGCTCTGGATAGCAACGGAATCACTCGTCGCAGTGTGTCATTCCCTCTTTTTTCATCATTCGAGCCTGACGAACGGTTTTAGGTGTCTCGCAAATACGTGGCTCCCGATGATGGCTCGGGCAACGCTTTATCCATCTATTCAGGATATATCTGGCTCGGAGATAACTCGAGATGTATCGCGTATCCTATATCAGAAAATAGGCTCGAGGCTTGTGAATGTCCCGCGGAACAAGGAGGATGGAGCTTTACAGTTTCTCCTCCCCCCCCTCCCTCATTGCTACCACTCCCCCTCATTGCTACTGTTGCTTAGTTCTAATTTAACGTAAATCTGCTAAAATCATGTAAGATTCCGATTTTCGACGAATGTCTGTATCAATGATTTAAATATATAATTTAAATATATAATATTACACATTGACATTAAAAGAATCACTTTCGATTTGCCTTCGAGATCCCTTTCAACCAGAGTCTGTGATTTATATGATTAACCAAATATTATTTCTGGTCCTTCGCCAGAACTGGCGCGATGGTGCTTTGGGGCGCGGATCGGGAATGATAAATCGGGAAAGATCGGCCGTGTCAGACGCGATCCTTCGATACCTTGCCAAATTCGATATACTTATCGATACTTCTTACAGGTTATCTGGCCTAAGACAAGAATGAATCAAATACGCTTTCAGATGTCCTTACAAATAAATCGATTTCTCATGATTCAGAATGCTGCCGAGGATGCTTCGGAGAAATTTTTCTGAGTTGCCCTCTCATCATTTATTGAACTTGATTTGAGATTTTGGAAACAAATTGGCTTAAGTTTCAGATGGATCATGAAAAGATATGTCAAACAAACGTGGAACTATTCAAAGAGAAACATATATGAAACATACATGAACACCGCACGTATGAGTGGTGTCAAAAATTCTATTGTATGTTTAGATGAAGGCGATGTTGCTGGAACAGCAGGAAGTAATAGAAGCTTTCAGTCCCTCATTGCGAGTGTCAAACTTTCCGTCAACGGATGCATGATTTCGGCAATCGTCGAAATAATTTGCCAAAGATTAATTTCAGGCGCCCTCCTTTTCAGGCGATTATCACTTGAAGATCCTTCCACAATTTATTTTCATCTCTAGGCTAAAACGATGACAAGCGTGGAGAAGATGCACTACTTAAAGACATGTCTCACGGGCAACGCCGCTTGGCTCATTACAAACCTTAAAATCACCGACAACATCTTTTATTTCATCTAGAAAACCTTAATTTCTCGCTATGAGAATAAATGAGTACTCATCTCTGCACAACTGGACAAACTATTCAGCTTGAGGCCCATCAAATCAAAATCTGCTCAAGAATTGAACACAATGATGGCCACAGTTACTGAATCACTAGGATCTTTGGAAGCTCAATTATCATACAAGTTCATGGGACCCTCTTTTGATGAGTCCACCAACTAGCTTGTTTGTTAGATGACGAAACTCGTGAAGCATGGGAAGTAAAGTTGGAACCCTCCAAGTCGTATTCTTCTCTGAAGAATTCGAGGATTTTGTCTGATTACACGCGCGTTTGGGAAAGCCTAGCTTCCACGTCAATCAAGATTATTAAAGATAAAAGACAATCCTTTTGGATTTCAAGTAAGACGAATGCTAAATCCCGTAGCCTGGACGCAATCATCCCGCCTTCGAAAGGGAATATAGAATGCCGACTATGCAAATCCATTCATTCTTTATATTATTGTCCTACGTATTTATCGCAATCCATTGAGCGGCATAAGCGTACTGTTTCCAAGTTATCAATTTCTTATCTGTTTTCATTTATGCTTCAATTATTTAGGAACTCATGCCGCTAAACAATGCTCGCGTCGTTGTATGAAATGCGGCAGCAAGCATCACACAACTTTACATGATGATCGTAAGACACAATCACAATCAGAAATCAAATCCGATTCGAATAATTCGGTTGTCAGTACCTCGTTTTTATCCTTCTATCTCGGAGCTGAAATGACTAGCATCCTTCATTAGCACAGAGCAAACTGTCAGTCATCGTTCACCTTGCTCGCTACGATCAAAGCCCGCGATTCGAACATATTTGGATTCGTTTAGATCCGAGATCTGAATTGTCCTTATAGAGAATCTCGTACAGTCGTTAAGTTCGAAAATCCGTAATGATCCCACTAGCCGGAATCAGCGGGGCTTACGCAGAACGCACTAAAGGCTCGGTTAGTTTAGAAATCCATTCTACAGTTGACAATTCCACCTCGTGCGTATTACAAGCTTTTATCCTTTTGCAACTAATTTTCAAAATACCATCATTTAATCTCCTTCGCGCTTCCAAGGCACATCTTCGTAATTTACAGCTCGCGGATCCAAATTTCGGAAAAATCGGAACAATTCAGGTGATTATTGGAGCCGATTCGTACGATCAAATCATTAAGCTGGAATTGATTAAGAATGATTCGTCGTCCTCGATTGCTCAGCTAATATTTGGATGGATATCAGGGCCCATTGCATTGGATACTCATAGCCTTCATTGCAGGATTTATCATTATCAAATTGATTATAATCTACAAGATCTTTTAACGCGTTTCTGGGAACTAGAGGAAACTCCTAAATCAAATTTGGTTACGTTAAGCTCTGATGACGCTAATTGCAAAAGGCAATTTAGTTCTACGTGCTCTCGAGATCAAATTGGACAATATTTAGTCCGACTCCCGCTAAAGTCTCCGACAGCATTGCTGGGCGACTCAACATCTACTGTTCTCCGATGTTTGTAGCGACTCAAAAAACTTTGGCTTGCAAATGAATCCTCCTTATTATATACGAACTTTCTTCAAGAATACGTATTTTTAGGGCATGACTGCGGTGATAGAGTTCGACGCGAATGACTCTACCCCATGTACTATTTACCGTATCATGGGATATTACGCGAGAATAGCCAATCGACAAGGCTCCGAGTATTTAACGTTTCAAATCTTTCCAATAGTGGCGTATCGTTGAACGATATCTTGCATACAAAAATTACAAACGACGGGCTAAATTACAAACGTCTTCGTACTGCTATGGTTTCGATCACATCAATATATATTTTCATTGGATATCATTAAAATGTATCGGTAAATCCTTGTTCATTCAAGTGATCGAGACTTACAGCGTATTTTTTGATATGACTCAAACGGCCAAGTACTTTCATATCAACTTTTACAACAATTACTTACAGTTTAAATTGTGCCTTCCTTACTCTCCGAGTGTTTCGACTCAATGACGAGGATGATTGATTTCCTAAGGCCATATCATCTAAAAGACAATATATTGACATCTTCGGAGGTGCTGAATCAGTAAAAGAAGCTAAGGAGATAATGATTCAAGTATGACAACTTTGCGTGGCAGGCGAATTTCCGTTGCAAAAGTGGCATAGTAACTGTCTAGATTTGTTAGATCATTTGCCATCTTCATCAAGCAGAAATGCTTCCGCAGTGAAGTTTGATTCCTCGCATATCAAGATGTTAGGCCTTTGTTGGCGACAAGCTGATGTATTTAAATTTATGTCGATACATCCGTACCGTCAACGACTCAAAAATCTACGACGAAAAGATCCTTTCTATCTGAGATCGCGCAGCTATACAATCCTTTAAGCCTCCTTTCGCCCGTTAGTTCGGGCCAAAATCTATATTCAGTATCTTTGGAAAACTAAAGTAAATTGGGATGATCCCTTGTCATCGGAATTATAGAGTTGATGGGAATTATAGGGTTCCTATAAATCCGAATATTAAAAAGAGGAGGACACTTACCGAAGTCCAATCCTTTGACAAAACTTATGCCATTCATCGACGATGCCGAGAGTTAGAGTAGGCGGATGACCCCAGAACGCGAACTTAGAATGTTAAACATTCTTTCCTGATGTTAACATTCTTTGATCTTACCAAAAAATCTTTGTTTACAACCCTGGTGATTGCGAAGGCTTATTTCAAGACATTTACATGGCGGCACTCAAATAACATTAACTTATATGCGGTATTGAATTTTGGGCGGACGAGTTCCCATTCGAGATCCTTTATCTTGAAATATGTGAAATACATTAGCTACCGTGAGAATCGTGCGCAACAGTTGAGGGATCAATTACCAAAAGAGAGTTTCTCCCTCTCGCCCCTTTTTAAATTCCGGGATTGATTATGCGGAACCCATATCATTAAAGACTTGGCAAAAGTGGTCGTCAAAAATCTATAAAGGATATTTTGCTATTTTTGTTTGCCTCTCTACTTCTGCTGTTCATATAGAAATTGTGACAGACTAAATAACTGAGGCTTCTATATCCGCGTATAAAAGGTTTACGGTACAGCATGGAGTGTCTCATTGCACAACGATTGTGGCATCAATTTCGTCGGAGCAGATCAAGAATTGAGAAAATGCTTTAGCTCCGCCTCGAAGAAGTTAAGAGAGGCTGGCTTCCGTCCATGGAACGGAATAGCGCTTTATTCTCCAGGCTACGCCTCATTTTGACGGCAAATGGGAAGCAGCAGTGAAATCGATGAAATTTCACCTATGCCGTATCATCGGCGATACTATACTCATGTACGAAGAGCTGTCCACACTTATGATGCAGATCGAGGTTATCCTCAATTCCCGGCCTCTCTGACGAAAGATGTCGAAGATATATGGCCTTGACTTCTGGATACTTTCTTTTCGGTGTATCACTTACCGTGGTCCCGGAGCCAAATCTCAGCGACCTGTCAAGTTTTCGCTTAACCCGATGGCAACTCATTCAGCAGAATGAAAGTTGACACTTCTCGAAGCGATAGCAGCTAAAATGCCTTCAACGGTATCAAGCTATTTCGAAGTGGGACCATCCTGTATAGCTCAAGGTTTCTTGGTTCTCCTCGTCGATAAAAGATATTCTCCAGTCCAATGGTCGCTACAGCGCGGGTTCTAAAGTTGCACCCTGATAAAAGCGGATTGACGAGGGACTTTGAGGGAATGACTAATTATTTGAGAATAGAAAGAGGCAACAAACAAGAGATTGTGAGAATAGCCTCAATTCATCCCTCGAGAGAGAAGAACTTTTTCCCGCTTGCTGACTTGCTCAGGTAAAAAAGATCGAGACGTCCCTAAACAGTTAGCGACGCAGCGCTAACCTGGATATGCTTTTGCAAAAACAATCAGGCCTATGACCCGCTTTGTAATCACTTGCTGTCGTCTCAAGCTGTGGGTTGCTTCCACAGGGGCGTCCAATGATCTAGTTCGGACAGACTGTTGACTCGCTCTGGTTAGCCGCGGAATCACTCGTCGAGTGTGTCGTTCCTTCTTTCTTTATCATTATCGAGCCTGACGAACGGTCTCAGGTGTGTCTCGCAAATACCAAACGTACTCGATGGCTCTCGATGACGGCTCGGGCAACGCTTCATCCATTTATTCAGGATATATCTAGCCCGGAGATGATCCGAGATGTATCCGCTATACCATCGGAAAATACTCGAGACTCGTGAACGTCCCGCGGAACAAGGACGAGCTTTACAATCTCCATCTCCCCTTCTCCCCCCTCATATTGCTACCATGTCGCTTCTAATTTAACGTGTCGTATCTGCTAAAATCATGTAAGATTCCGAATGCATCGTTGCGTACTCGTCGAATACGCAACGATGCATTCGGAATCTCTGTATCAATGATTTAATATTATATATTAAATATATAATGTGACATTGAAAGGATAACTTTCGATTTGCTTTCGAGGCGCATCCCTTTCAATTAGAAATTTCAACCTGTAATTCATGTGATTAACCAAATACACCCTCTTACGAAAAAGTACTGTGTGGTCGGCTTGAAAAAAATCACACAATATCAGACAAACCTGCGTGTAATTTTGTTTTTTTCTGACCGGCAGTTTTATAAAACCTATTATTTATATTATATTTTCAAGAAGGAAATAACGCAGGTTGAGTCTTTACCGCCAAATTATTTTACCCAAGAAGAATAATCTTATAATGTGAACAAGTTGTCGACATCAAAGTACAATTTAGACACTTCATCGATGTTTAACAAATTTTCTGCTTCTATGCTATGTTTGATATCTTAAGTGTCGTCATTTTGCCGTTATGATGCTACATGATGTTGTTATATGAATGAGAATGTACCGTCAGTTTGCTGTCAATGTGATAGTTTATTCCTACGTATACTCTTACAATTTCATCTCATAAACTCATGAAATCTATTTGCCCTTTAGGCCTAACTGCCTAGAAGTTGCAGAGTAAAAAGACCACTCTAAAAAAACTGTTCTCATACTCCATTGTCTTCATGGGTTAAAATATTCCAAGCGAATAGTGTCTAGACTGCAACTTCTAGGCGGTTAGGCCCTAAGCGGATAGGATATGATTTTTTCTTATTCGGGGCGGCGAATTAATTATTTAAACATTAAAAATCTTGCTTTGACTCTTATAAGCTCGAATATTCTTAGTATTTAATTCGTAGTATTTAATTATATTATTATAGTAGAGTATATATGCCGATTCTAATCCACTATGTGTTAGTGGGTCTACGTGCGGTGGGTGTGTGTGTGTGTGTGTGTGTGTGTGTGTGTGTGTGTGTGTGTGTGTGTGTGTGTGTGTGTGTGTGTGTGTGTGTGTAGTAGAGAAGAGAGAGGAGGAGGAGACGACGACGACGTACGGTACGGTACGGTACGGACGGACGGACGGAGTACGTACGTACGTACGTAAG
>NW_012130157.1:244167-257650 GCF_000143395.1 Atta cephalotes | reverse complement strand
CGTATCTATACTACTACTATGTAGGTGTGTCGTGTGGTGGTGTGTGTGTGTGTGTGTGTGTGTGTGTGTGTGTGTGTGTGTGTGTGTGTGTGTGTGTGTGTGTGTGTGTGTGTGTGTGTATGAAAGGAAATCAGGGAGAGGAAGTGCACACAGACGTTAGGGTTCCGAAGCGCGGAGGATGACGTCATAAGGAGGGGATGAGAAAGCGGGGGAGGAGAAAGCGTCACCAAAGGAAGGGGGTTTGTTTCTTCTCTCTCTCACCCTTTCTAACTCGTCCTCTCTCTCTCTCTCTCTCTCCTATCCGTTGTAGGATGCAGTTCTTTTTGTCCCACTCGTTGCGACCCTATACTTATTGTATTATTCGCGTTCTTTCTTCCTCCCATTGTATTCTCTCCTACATTCTTTTTTCTTCTTTCACATTTTTTTCGTGATTTTTTTATTAAATAGATATTTATGATTTTTATATGATGTAATTTAGCAACAAAATTGATTTTTTTTTATTAATGTATTATAAATCATCAAGTGCGCTTTCTTATTGACTTGGAGTTGAGAAAAAAGATAAAAGATAAAGATAAGGAATCATTTTGAAGACTGAGTAATATGTACATTTATTTTTTATGTAATGCAGCGTACAATATCTAACGCATAAGCTATTAGTTCACATTCTATAGAATTTTTATCATAAATTTTGTGCAAAATGTTTGCAGCATTGCATTGATTAGTAATATTGGGTTGTCCGGAAAGTTCGTGCCAATTTTTGATAGGCGTAAGGACAGGTCTGAATATATCAGAACGATTGAAAATAAATGACTTGCGTACATATCGTTAACGACGGTACTTCAGGCATACTTGGAAAAAAATTTGGTTGTGATATGTTAATTTTATACGCCTTTGAATATGGAAGAAAACAAAGTGCATTTTAGACATTTAATGCTTTTCTTTTATCGGAAAGGCAAAAATGCCACACAAGTGGCAAACAAGATATACACTGTTTATGACGAAGGTAGCTGTAGCTGAAAGAATTGTGCGGAAGTGGTTTGCTAGGTTTAAAGCTGGTGATTTCAACCTTGAAGATCAAGAACGCCTGGGTAGGCCCTCCACCAGACGAAGATCAGATTAAAACACTGATCGAGAATAATCCACGCTATACGACACGTAAATTAGCAGAAATGTTGAATATGTCAAAATCCACCATCCACAAGCATTTTGTGAAGCTTGGCTACATAAACCGTTTTGATGTATGGATTCTCCACGATTTAACGGAGAAAAATCTGATGGATCGCATTTCCATTTGCGACTCGCTCTATAAAGAACGAGGAAACATCATTTTTGAAGCAAGTAGTGACGGGGGATGAAAAATGGATCATTTACAATAATGTTGAGCGAAAATGATCTTGGAGAAAGCAGAATGAACCTTTAGCCACCCCAAAAGCCGGTCTTCATCCAAAGAAGGTCATGCTCTGTGTCTGGTGGGATTGGAAAGGAATCCTGTATTATGAACTTTTACCAAACAACGAGATGATAAATTCAGAGAAGAATATTGTTCTCAATTAGACGAATTGAAGACAGCAATTGAACAAAAACGTCTAGAAATAATGAATCGGAAGAGCGTCATGTTTCATCAGGACAATGCGCGGCCTCATGTGTCTTTGATAACTCGACAAAAGTTGTTGAAGCTCGGTCCATCATATTCATCAGAATATGGTAGAACATCCCAATGCCCTCTGATTTCTACCTATTTCGATCATTACAAAATTTCCTTAATGGAAAAAGCTTCAACTCTTTGGTCGAGGTAAAAAAATCACTTAGAAAAGTTTTTCGCTGAAAAATCTAAAAGATTCTGGAAGGACAGAATTTTCAAGTTGCCTAAAAGATGGAAAAAAGTTGTAGAACAGAATGGCACCTATATAATTTAATAAATGTATACTAAAATTTAAATCTTCTGCATTTCAATTTTCCTTCAAAATCGGCATGAACTTTTCGGCTAACCCAATACAATTTTGGCGTAAAAAGTCACAAAATATTTAAATTTCTCACTAACACCGTGAGTATACTGACACAGTTCAAAGTATACATGTTCGAGTTCAAACATGAAAAGAATGGTTTTTAGTTTCATATACAAGCACGTACCATGCAATGATATTTTTACATTATATTCATTACATTATTTATATTATATTCATTTATAATTTTAACAAGTTCCATAATTAAATCTTGAATCGTTAGAGAGGAGGAAACAATTGACTGCATTAATCGCTCAATATTCACACGTCTCTCGATGAACGTCTTCCATGTCATATGACAACAAGATTATGCGATTGCCTCGATTATCACCAATCACAATTTTTATATAGAACATAAGTCCCACGCTGATTCCAATGTCCAGATATTTAGAAGCTGTAAGTGTCAATGCGAATCTTCTTCTCAAAATATAAGGTGTATGACAAGATGTCGAAGATATTTAAGAAGAAAAAATGTATAATATATACCAAAAGCGTGTAAACAAAATTTTATATAATTGAACACAAACTTATTGTTCCTCATATGTTTCACTTCCCGTTTGAATTGGAACATAATAATTCATCTTTTCGCTGTTATTCAAAAGCTTTTTACTATTCAATTTCCTTTGAGACTGATGCGGTAATGTTAGCTGGGCTCTTCTTTTAAACAGTGTTCCCTTCCTTTTTTATATATTCCAAAATAGAGAGAATTTTTTCATTTTCAATCCTACGTCAAACTATGCAGTGACATATGCCATAAGAATGCACTTTGATCATATCAAACCTTTTTTTTTATCTGGGATCGGCGCCGATAACAACAATAAAGTCTATCTGTTTCCATTCTTTTCTCAAAAATATATTTTGGACAGTATATTAAATGTAGAATTTACTTAACAACCGTAAATACACATTACTTTTCAAACAATGACTATATACCTCGTAAGAATGCATTCTAACGAACGTTTTTATCTATGGATTCAATAACAACAATAAAGTTTTATCTGTTCCCATGCTTTCTTTTCAAAAATATTTCGGTTTATCTTTTCGATAAAAAAATCGTCCTTCGGAAACTTATTCAAATATGAACATGATATTAAGAACACGTTAGAGCATACAACATACCAAAAAATGATTCATCTTTGATAAGATATAAAACGAAAAAATTTTCTTTTTGAGATCACATTTTTTTGCTAGCATTTTTTTGCTAGTTAAGTTTAGAGTTTCTTCAACATTATATCGGTGTTGTATCAGTGTGTATGCTAATGGAGAAAATGAATTTTGCACCTTACGAGGATAAAGTAATATATGAAGAAATAAATGATCAACATGAAGAAATGTCTGACCAGGAAATGTCCGATGAAAATCATGCTTTGTCAAATGATTCGTGTTTCGGCTGTGACATGGAGAACGATGATAATATAATTAAAATAATATATTGAGATTTAAATCGAGCTCAAGTAAACACCTTACGTCCTGTGAAAAAGATGTGCTGCATTGAATTCTATTACACTAATGGTCATGGAAGATATTGCTTATCATGCATCGTAAGAATAAACGATCAATTTTCAAATCTTCATGCCGAAAACATGAATTCGAAAACATGATATCGATGTATGTGCAATTCTGAGGATGTTCGGAATATAAAGGTTTCCTTTATCAAATAATGCTGCGTAATAGCATTATGATATGTGTCCTATTTGCATACAGTGATACAAGATGTTGTAAAAGTTAAGGTTTTGTCAAAGATACAAAAATAGACATTTCCTCAAAGCTTTAATGAAAAGAATGTGAAAGAATGTGAAAAAGAGGATATTATAATATGGAGCAAACAGAGCGTAATCTGGTGAAACAAGCCGCTCAATTGAATACGCGAGAAAAATTTTTTGCATAGGAACAATGATGCAACGATTTCATCGAATTGCTGGAAGAATAGAGCCATGTCGTCCGCGATTATCAATTGGTATTAAACAATCGTTGATTGCTCATATCACGCGACTCAAAAGTTTTAAAGATTTGTGAAGAAAGTGCGTGATCGTTTTGTGCAAGTGGGTGCCGGGTACAGTGCGGAACTTTGATGACGCGAGATAGATACGACGTTCGAAAGCCGTATATTGACCGGTGCCGTAATAAACTCCAGGCACATCAAGCCTCGTCAATTTCTCGAAGACGCGAGTGAAATTGTGTTGGAACGTATATGAGACGTTATGCAGAGATGTAATAATATTAAGTTAAACACTGTATTCAATGGTGAATTCATATCGGGTAATAAAAATGCGAATAAAAGTGTATGAATGCGAATAAAAGAATATGAGAAATTATGAATTCTTTCGAATGTCCGATCTAGAAGAATGGTCACGCATGGTCGAGCCTATTCTAGCATCGTTGGAGGAATTCCAGGAGTGTGATAGCGGGTGGACGCTGTCGCGTATCCTGAATTTAACAGTTAACGCGAACAAGTACAATCCATTGCACGCGGGTTGCCACATTGATTTACTGAGAGAAATTAAAATGAAGAGAGCGGTGATCAACGTACAATCCTTGGGCACATAATGTTTCGCATGGTCAGTGATTGCCGCTTTACATCCTGCTAGAAGTCATGCAGAATGAGAGTTATCATATCCGCATTATAATACTGTACTAAATTTCCATATTGTGTTTCCGATGACATTCATCAAATCAAATAAAATCGAATCAAATAAAAAGATTTGAAAAGATGAGAATTTCAATGACATCTCAATTAACGTACATACAGTAACGAAATTAATATTAGTACAATAACAAAATTCTTCCATTGCGGCTCATCAATCGAAAGAGTGACAAGCACATGAATCTCTTGTACATGAAGGATACGCGGGATGATAACGTGGGACATTTTGTATGGATCAAGGATCTATCACGCCTTGTCAGCTCGCAACTCAGCAAAAATGGACATACTATACAAATACTTTTGTGACAGATATGTATATACATTTATTAAAAAAAAGATTATAAATATTTTCAGCAACATTTTTTTTATAAATAATAATAATTTTTATGTATTTTTTCAGATGCATGCACTATTTTGAATCTAACGCAAAACTGAAGGCCACACTGAGGATTGTGGAAAAATAAATGACTGCGCGATCAGGCTGCCCAGTGAGGACAACAAGTGGTTCAACAATCACTGCAGGAAGGAGCGCAACTTGTTCGTGGTCTACGCTGACTTGGAATGTGTATTGAAAAAGATGGAGAGAGATCCGAATAAGTCTACCAATACATATCAGCAACATGAGGTATTCATCATTGGATACTACGCGCATTATTCGTATGACGATTCGCTGTCGAAATATCGTTTTCACTATATCGTGATAAGGAATGTATAGCGTGATTTGCTGAAGAACTCCATAGCGCATAATGTACAGTCTATAATTTCGATCAATGTACTCATGGCAGATTTCACACCAGACGAGTGGCAAAAATTTAACAGCGCCACGCACTATCATGTGTGAAAAATGCATGGATTGGATAATATACGAGTACACGATCATTGCCACCTCACTGGACGATACAGAGGTCCCGCGCACTCAAATTGCAATTTAAATTACAAAGATTCGCGTTGCATACCCGTATTTCCACAATTTATCATAAGGCTACAACGCGTATTTCATCATTAAAGAAATTGCTACCGCGTACAAAGGACACGTAGAATTATTACCGATAACAAAAAGAAAAATATATTTCATTTACCAAACATGTAGATAGTGTCAAAAATGACCAAAAAAATTGTGTCACGTTTCATTGATTCATATAAATTTCTCACCTCAAGTTTGAATAAATTATCATCTTTTCTTAGCAAGGATAAGCTACGAATACTGCAACGTGAATTTTGTAATTTGTCACGAGAAAATTTTAATCTTTTAACACGAAAAGGTATCTTTCCGTATGAATTTCCATTGATTGCGTCGAAAAGTTAAATGAATTACTTATATACTTGCCATCTCGCGAATTATTTTACAGTTCATTGACGAACGACACAGTATCCGATGATTACGCGCATGCTGTCAACGTGTGGCAGCGATTCTCCATTCGAATCTTCGGTGAATATAGCGATCTGTATTTAAAAACAGATGTTTTGTTGGCCAACGTCTTTAAAAATTTTCGAGATAGTTGCATCATCAGTTATGGACTTGATCCCGCGTATTACTATACACTACTGGGTTTTACGTGGGACGCTATGTTAAAGTATACAGGTGTAAAATTCGAATTTCTTATGGACATCATGGTCATCGAACGTGATATATGTAGAGGTTTGAGCCAATGTTCCAACAGATGTGCATAGGTCAACAACAAATACATGCAGTCATATGATCCATCGAAACCATCATGTACTTTATGTACTTTCACGTTAATAACTTGTACGGCTGGGCAATGTGTCAATTCATTATCATACGTCGGTTTTCAATGGATCAACATAGACAATTTTAATGTTATGGATGTCGCGTTAAATTCGCCAATAGGCTATATTCTTGAGGTGGATTTGGAGTACCTGCAACATCTCCATGACATACATTCCGATGGAATATTTGATTGTTGCAACGACTTCGAGTACATGTACGTTCTCGAAGCGTAAGCCATGTGGACTTTCCAACAAACTTATCAATACGTTTGTTTTATCGATGTTCGATGGACCGCGATTCAGATGACACTGCGTATAGTAATCGGCAACATGTTTTTGTTTGCGTACTTCTTTTTCAATCTATACTTTATTGTTGACATTAGTCACTTTGATCATTTGCGCATTTCGCAACGAATTTCATATCTTCTCCCCTTCATGACATTGATACAAATTGAAAAACGGTATCGAGAACTGATCTATTTATAGAAGCGCGCAAAGCGAAGTATGCAATGTGCTTCTTATCGTATCGGATACATATGATGTACATAGTTTAACCGTCAAAGAGTTGAAATATATATACCGAAAATTATTTTACTACGAGAGTTTAAAAATTACATAGATCAACTGTGAGATAGATTACCAGCATAGAGCATATCATATTCAGAGATTCAGCAACATCGTCAGTGTTTGAAACATTTGCCCTTCCATCGGTCGCATATCGATTCAGCGCCATTTATAAAAAATTGTAGCGAATGTCAACAAAAAAGATTGCGATTTTTTAAACCACGCAATAAACACACTTCCGATTGAATTGCATATCCCCAGATATCAATTTTGTGGTCCAAGTATGCATTTAGAAAAGCAATTGACTAGAGTAGAATTAATCCGTTGGACGCGGCGTGTCGTGATCATAGCTTATTCGCGGAGCAAAGATCTCACGAAACGAGTAGCTGATAAAATACTCGCTGAGGAAGCGCAGAAATGGATTACCGCAAAAGATTCGATTCTTGGAGAGAGAGCTGCTGCCACAGCTGTATGAAAGCCAAAACAAAAATTGATATAGGCTTGAAAACGAAAAAGAAAAAGCCGATGAAAAAATGAATACTACCGATAGTAATCTACTACCGTGGCGGCATCATACCTATTCTATTGCTACTGGGAATCATCGGCTTGGTCGGCAACGCGACAGGAATAGTTAGTAAAAGCTATAAATGATAATAAAACCGCGCAGTTGGATGAACTGAAACGTCATAATTGCGTCATGGAAGGTCATGGAGTTTACCTCGCTCCGTACCAGACCACCTTCGTACAAGCATGGATAAGGAGTCTCAACGAAAAAGATTAAAAAGATTAAAAAAAAATTCAAAAGAAACGATAAAAATGCCAAAGGGTAACGGTGTAACTAACACCAACATACAACTGCAACAATTGGCAACGTATGCATATTCCATATTTTAGAGGTATTTTTTTGCGTATTATCTTACCAACAGGGTGTATCGAAATGAGAGCAGTATTGTAAATTTGAATAATGCTAATGGACCAGGTACGTGAAATAGGGAGATCGTGTTGTTTACTTCGACAGTTTCGGCAATCTTTGATCGCCGAAGGAATTGATGCGATATTTGGATGTAACGCAAATTAAGTATAATCGTACGCCTTATCAACATTACGATCAAAATAACTGTGAACAACTGTGTCTACAATTTTTACAGACAGTTGACGATCAATTTAAGAATTGACATTGCACTCTTTCAACTCAGTATTCATTCAAACATGTCACTGACATTTACGCTTACTGGTAAGAGTCGTGGCCTGCTACTTTTCGATCGGTAGATTTGAGCGATTACAAACTCGGTCTGACGGATTTTGAAACCTACTATACGATATCTAATGTAAATTCATCAAATAATAAGTTTTACTTCAACGAAGATGACAAAGAAATTGTCATTCCCGAAGGATCATATGAAATACGTGACATAAAAATATCTAAAACGTGCAATTCTACAATTTCATCCTAATGATGTTGCGAGTAAGAAAAGGTCACTTCGTAAAAAGGATGAAGAATATCCATTGCTAATAACATATTCATGCCAACAACAATTCAATGAAGAGTGAGATTAAATGCGCTTATCGAGTAAATTTCACCAAACACAATATTGGATCATTATTGGAATTTTCATCGAATCGCGTGCTAGAGTCGCAACAGTGACATAAATCAAATATCGATAAATATCCTCAACGTAAATATTATTCGTATCAATAAATATCCTCAATGTAAATATTATTCATATTGAATGCAATGACCGCGGGCGCATACAGCAACGATAAGTCTATGCACTCGATACATGAATTTTCGCTGAGCGTGTCACCAGGATATAAGATATCGATCATTTTCTTTCCAATCATGATACGAAGCATTACAGATCTGATGATTCGCATTGTGGATCAAGACGGACGATTGCTCAATTTTCGCAGAGAGGAGATCACCGTTGGATTGCATATGGAGGCGAGCAACAACGAAAAAAGTGATATGCTTGTTTTGAATGAGCAGGCGAAACAGACAGAGACATTTTTACCAGAGGAACGACAGCGATCAAAAACATTCGATCATCTAATAGAAAGAAACTCACTGCATCAAACGTTAAATTTTTACAATTATTAGACTTTATCGTACGAAATATCTGAGATGATTGACATCTTGAATATTGGAGGCGAGCCAATCTTTGACGATTGTATCGTCAGGATTGAAACTCACACGTACAATATGTCAACACCATGTTTGGACATAGCGATGAAATAAGAATACCGATACAGCAGCAGAATTTATACACGCTACCGTATGAAAGCTTTCTCAACATCGAAGAAAAATTGAGGTTAAACGAACAAAATGCAGATCAGCAGCCAATGCTTGGATGTAATTACGTTATGTTTCATGTTTGAAATTCGATATGAATTCAATGATAGGGAGATCGATCGCAATAGAAACGTTGGAATGATTAATCTTATGAAGGGTCATCGTATGTAAGTGATTTCGCACATATTATATGGAAAATGCCGGATTTCCGAGTCCGGTTTGATTAGACCGTGAAAAGACTAATAATACGTGATGGATACTTTAATTTTTACGTTACCGTTCAGCATGTTGTTTGGCTTTTGCGAAAATTACACGTAGTAATTAATGCGCGCCATGAATTGATTTTGATACAAGCTCGCAACGACAACAATTACATTGTGGCAGATCCAGTGACAGAGCCGAAACTTGAATTGTTCAAAATACAGTGGGGAATATCTCACGTTACGTTGAATGAAGTCAATAAATTATTCATGCTGCGTGCCTTGGAGAGCGGACGATATCTGAGTATGAGTTTCTGTTCATAAGATCTGTACGAGTATCCTCTATTGTCGAGCACGACAAAGCACTCGTGGACTATCAAGACGGCTACTCAATTCGAAAAGCCGCGATACGTTATTTATGCAGCTAATAGAAAAATAACATAGCAAACACATAAAACTTACTTCGACAATTGTAAATTAACGTGAAACTCTATCTGAATTTTTCCCATATAGTAATCTGTATCTAGGTTCGACAACGCAGAACCGCAACGTTCGAACCGCTATTTTGTACGATATGTTTATAAGTTTCCATACATCTTACTACCAAATTTCAAATAAAAGAATTGAAACATTATTCAGACAGATTCTTTTAGAAATCTTTTTCCTCTAGTAATCATTGACTGCTCGCAACAAAATGAGTTCGTCAAGAGTGGTATGTGCGATTAGAATTTGAATTCAAAGAAAATGTACCAGCGAATCTATTGCCTATTGTCTCATCATACATGACCGCGTCGAATACAGTCCATTGTCCAACGTAGTGTGCAAGATTATATAAATTATCGTCACCAAAAAGAAAATAATCTCTTTCTTCTTTTCAATGGATAAAAAACCAAGATGTTTTACACTCGAGCATAGTCTCGAAAAGTCATTTATCATGACTATACAAATATTCGTGGATTTGCAAGGATTTATCATTGGAAAGAAATTTATCATGAAGGAAGTGATGATGTTAAGAAATGGAGTCATTCTCTCTAATTACATTTTTACATGCCCCATATCACGGAATTTCCTGACAAAATTAGAAAAGTATTGTGCTTCCTGGCTGAATGTTTATCACCATGGCAATGGGAAGACGAGATGATACCGTACATGGTGAAACGTCTGATAGTGGCTGTAATTGAGGAAGAGAATGATAATAATAAGTCTCTTGTATATCAGGTATGTAAATATGAAACCGGAATTTACCAATAAATAGCCATAGCTGTCAATGTAGTTGCCGTCATTGATGCCATTTCCTTGTTCTGACATCTGACAAAGATTTTCAACTCACAACAATACAAATTTCATACAACATATAGTTTAAAATAGCGTTGAACATGTCGAATTTTGTGCCTGGAAACGATTTGCGGACAGCATTGATTTTCTGTTACCATTTGAAGAAAACTGCAGAATCGCAATGAATGCTTGTCGAAGCTTACGGTGAGCTCTTGGTAAATCACAGTGCTTTGAGTGGTTTAAAAAATTCAAAAGTGGCGATTTTGACGTGAGAAACGAAAAACGTGGAAAACCACCGAAAAAGTTTGAAGACAGCGAATTGCGAGCATTGTTGAATGAGGATGACGCTCAAACTCAACAACAACATAAAATCAACATAAAATATTTTTTATCATTTTCATGCAATAAACGTATATTTTCTATAAAAAAATTCCGTATTTATATACCTGGTACGTTAAAGGACGTGAAAAACGCCAATGGCTGGCTGATATACTTGATGATTTGACCATTGCGATCCTCGCTGATTATGACGATATAGAATTATTGAATCTAGATATAACTAATACTATGCGATGCGTAAAACATGTTAAGAATTGTGCATTACAAAATGTATTTAAAATATACAATTGATGGTCGCAACGCCAAAAAGAAATGTATCAAGTTTAAAAAATATGAGATTTTTTTTTTAAATATGTTTTTCTTTACCCTCTCCTCCCCCTTTCCCTGTAGTTAAAAATCAATTTACAATAGCTGTTCAATAATATGATTCAATAAGTATTGAACAATAAGTATTATAGTTGACGAGAAAGTGCATTTTTGTTACATTACTAAAAATATTATTATTATTGTTAAGTCATATTTCATAAATATCATATCTATTTAACAAAACTAAATCTTAAAAGAAAAAGAAAGCACAACGTGAGAAAAAGAGAGCGCAAATAATAATATAGGGCCGCAACGAGTGGAACAGAGAGAACTGCATCCTACAATGGGTGGGAAAGAAGGAGAGAGGGAGAGAGAGAGAGGGGAGAGAGAAAGAGAGAGAGGGAAGGGAGAAAGAGAGAGAGAGAGACGACAACAGGTTAGAAAGAGAACGCAACGGGTGAGAGAAAGAAGGAACAAACCCCTTTCCTCGGTGAGAAGGGCGCTTTGCACCTCCCCCGTCATCCCCTCCCTGTGATGTCATCCCTCGCGCCGCGGAACCCTATGTGTACTTCCCTATGATTCCCTTATACACACATACATATCGCATATACGTATACGCACTAACACATATGGTAGTGGATTAGAATCAGCATATATACTCTACTTAATAGCTTAATAATCATTTATTATTGTTTGTACACGCTGTCTGAAAGAAGAATTATTATTCCTACATACATCGATTATTGCGAAGAATATTACTAAGCCTCAGTGATGGCTTAGGATTCTTGTACGGAATACAAGAGATCCGAACCGAAGTAATATCTTTCGCAATAAATTTATTTAATATTTTTCAGCATATTAACATCCTTCTAATATGATACCGGATTTAACATCAAAATTATAATTAAAATTTGTTTATCAATTTAATTTACAATAATTTGTGATATTATTCCAGTAATTTAATTGCGTTTGTAAGTCCGGAAAATTAATTCGGCGCACAGTTTAAATAGCTACAAATATGGTATACAGAATGATACAGACCAACCGCATGAGCCGGCATGTATGTATTCCTTATAAAAAATTCCTTATGAAAAACTCGAAAATGTTAATAGTAAAATGTTGTTAATAATTTTTGGAAGGTGAGCCTTTGAAATTGTCCAACCATGGTGTGTAAAGTTCGTGCCATCAGGCGTAGCGCGATCGGCCGGCCGCGTTCGCGCTTTGACAATTATCGTCACAATGTTGAATGAGTATTGAAAAGGATCCAATGAAATCTCTATTAACGTCTGTTGTTGTATTCTTAAATTGAACTCAATTTAATTGACAAGGAGTAATTTCAATTGCAAATTCGACAAGATGTCATTAAAAAGTGTGTATATTTGAAATAAGTATTTAAAATAATAAATAAATATTAATGAATTAAATCAATATTAATTAAATTATCCAAATATATGATATTAAAAACATCAATCAATAAACATTGCTAAAACATCTTTTCAAATAATTCTGTCACAAACGATATTAAAAAAAATTTACATTGGAAATTCGCATTTGATGTAAATATTTCATATTTATGAAATGAAATAAACGAAATTCCAAATTACGATGAGAAGAAAGAAAAGTATTATTATTACAGTGAAAGAATCAAAATATGCAAATAACCTGTATTGTTATTAAAAATTACATTAAAATGTAATTATTGCTATTAAATTTTTTCTAATATTGTTTATGAATTACAGAATTCATATTATTGTTTATGAATGACAGAATTATTTGAAAATAAGTTTTGGAAATATTTGTTGAGTGATGTCTTTAATATTATTTATTTAGATGATTTAATTAAAAATATGGATGATTTATTAGTAATTGTTTATTACGAGATGGCGCCTTTTGCCTATAAATTAATTGTTTATAATATCTCTTTCTCATTTGCTCACATCACTATTGCATATAATTTATTTGATACAAAAATGATTGCCTACAGCTCGATTGTCAGCTCTTGCGCATAAATAAAAATTTTGAAAAGTTACATTTGTCTACGGAGTTACATTTGTCTATTGTGTGTTATTGCCTACATGTATTATTATTTACAATATATATATATATATATATATATATATATCAGATGTATAAG
>NW_012130157.1:187934-243189 GCF_000143395.1 Atta cephalotes | reverse complement strand
TATGTGTTGTTCTATGTGTGTATATATATATATATATATATATATATATATATATATATAGAGAGAGAGAGAGAGAGAGAGAGAAATGCCCCCTATGGTATTATAGACGCTTAGTATGAGATAGCGGCATTTCTACTAAACAAATACTATCTATTGATTCCACCTTGAATTTATTGCTCTTGGATTGAAAACTATTTAGAACAAAATTCATCATTAAACCATGCTGTAATTATTGTAAAACAAGATTTTAGAATCTGGATGTCTTCAAATTTTATTAAGATGAGCATTTAAACCTTATTTATTATTTAATAAAATAAATATTTGGCAATAAATTCTTCATGTAATGATAGAGTAAGATCGTACTAATAGAAAAATATGGGATATGTTGAATTGTTTATTTACAGAAATTATATTTAATGATCGTAAAACCACAAGGCATGGAAATCGTAATATGAGATACCCAGGGTATTCCTAATATGAAATAACCACGCTCCTATATTATAGTGAAAATCGTTGCTAAAGTATAAATGTTATTATACAATAATAAAAAAAACAACCAATGAACGTCGAGTGTCTGCGATGCTTGATTCTACCTGAAAACGAGTTCTAGATTCTATAATCTATCTGCTCATTTTTCGTGCACGTTGGCTGTGTTTGTTTGTATTTTAGAATCATTAAATAAAGTTTTTTAATTGCAATGTTGATATATTTTACTTATTGATTTCTCGGGGCATCTCATATTAGGAACACAATTTTTTGATTTTGCGATTTGCTCACTTTTTACATTTCTTTAATTTTCAAGAAAAATGGAATTTGAATTAAATTTTATGTAACATTATTTTAAAGCTTATTAAATTCTCTTCAAAATGCCCTATTATTTTTTAAAATTCTGCCAATAAACTTCTAGCATTTATCCAAAATAAACTATTTCATAATAGGGGCCTTTCCTCTATAATTCATATTGAATTATTTAAGCATTAAAGATCTAGCTTCAACCATTGTAGGCTTGAGAATATTCTTTCTTATTATTAGTATTTAATTACATTACGATTTTAACAAAATCATTTATTATAATAAAATTTTATTCATGAGTAGAAATAATTTAATAATCGATTAATTTATTAATTGGCACCATTCCGATTTATTCTTGTTCCCAAAGATCGTACGTCTAATCCCTAGTCAAAAGGATTAAATTCTTTGATTTGAGACCAAAATAAAGGACCAATGGTTGCTGTCTTAATCGACGTAATAGTACTTCATATTTGCGTTTATCCGCACTGAAGATCATATTTACTTAAGTGCTTCCGACTTGACACGTTCACAGAACTCGTTAAGCCAAGAAAACGATGTCAGTTATGTCCTTCCTTGCTTCCCTTCTAATTTCCGTTTTCCATAAAATAAAGAATCCTAGGATAAATTGGACGTAACATTGTAAAAGTAATACAAACAAAATTACCATCTAAATCAAATGTTATTTTAATGAAAAATAATATTTTTTGTAATTTGTACTCTAATAGAAATATATGAAAATGTATTATAAAATAATGATAAAAATCTCAATTTTTTAATACAAGTATTATATGAATTTAAGAATATTTATATAAAATTACGTTGAAATGTAGACATTAGTAATTCAGTAAATAAACAAAATATTTATTTGTTATAATCTAATTGGTTAATCTCAATAAAACTATATATATGTATGTCATTTTTAATACTTAAAGTATTTATACAAAAAATTTAGATTTTTGTTATCCTTTAAAAAATTTTTGTTTAAAGCAATTATAAAATATAAAAGTAACAAATAAAATTAATAATTTATGAAAATGTGTTGTTTAATAAAAATAGAATGTTATGAACACAATTTTCATATGTATGTAGTTTGTTTAAAGCGTAAATATTAATATATTACTAAACAATAAATAAAAAACAGGCAATTAAGATTCGCAGTAATTGGAGCGATTATATTAACATATATTGTATTTCTCAGTACTACATATATATTAGTACATAACAAATACCGAACGTTTCGGCTTAATTCAAGCCATCTTCGGCAGTCTAGTATAAAATCTTTTAATAAATAATTCGAAACATCTTGGTAGTCTCGTATAATACAATTTCCTTAATACAATTCAGTAGTCTTAAATCCAAGTATTCAAGTAAAGTAAAGGAGTCTCCCAGATTACCAAATCTGAAGTATGTAACCGTCATTTAACTGTTAGATTAAGTGTGAACTACTGCACTCCATAAAATACTGCACAATAAAATACTATTATAAAATATATATTATAAAATATTATTATAAAATACTATTATATAAATTAAATCACGGCAAAAAGAATATCACAACGCCAAGCATCTTTAGCGACATATTCATAGTCATTAATATATTATATGTGTTTTATGTCCTTACAACCTCCTTAATATAAAATCATTTTCTCTATATATTTAATTCATATATGAAATTTACTAATTAAGAATGCATTTCAAAGTGCATTTAAACTGCTCATACAGTATTTTGTCAGCAAAATTGATTGCTGTCGATAATAGCTAAAAAGGTTAGGAATCGACGAATGCTGGTACAATTATACAAAAACATACATTATGTATGATTATACAAAAACTGCAAGAAAATGAGAAGAGACCATATAGAAAGAAGCAATACTGGCTGGCACTAAAGGATGGTCTGGAGCACAATTTTTATTAGTGTCTACAATATGTCTACTTTAAACAAGTGTAATTCCGCAAAAAATGATGGCACACTTAAAAGTTTTTTTTTTCATTTTTAAAAGTAGAGTCTGTACTTTACGAAGCTTTCAATACGTTCTTATTTTTGAAAAAAACACCAGATAGTGTAAGGATAGATTCAAAATTCATTGAAAGCTTCGTAAAGTATTTTACCTTTGAGAATGAAAAAAAAACTTTTAAGTGCGATCATTTTACGCTTATTTGAATTTATGCGAAATTTTGATATAAATGATATAAATTTATTTATGTGATAATTTTGTTAACGAGTGTATATCCTTTGATTAAATTTATCTCAAATGAAATTGCGCCGAAACGTTCAGATTTTCAAACATAGTCAATCTCTGATGATAATAATTTAAAATATGATTATGAAAATAGGCATCAAAACGCTAAGACATTTTTATGTAAAATCAATCCCTCCTAAATTAAATTAGACAAAACAGTAATTAACTTGTTATGAAAAAAATTGCCTCAATTAGGATTCGAATCTGGGACTTTCGACTTTTCTGAGTCAACTCTACCACTAAGACTTCGGAAATATTCTTCGTAATAATTGATATGTATAATGAGAAAACGCGTAACTATCCTGGAAAAAATTACTAGTGTCACTACTAGTGTGACTACTAATGTCATTATTAATGTAATAGCAAATTATAATAGTTAGGTAGTGTAACAGTGGGGGAAAAAGTTTCGTTGAAATTTCATTGAAATTTCATTGAAATTTTATTGCAAAATAAGTATTAGTATCATATTTCAGAGGATACACAACAAAATTATAATAAAAAAGAAAGTTTCCTTTACGAATTCGAGAACTAATTTTATGATGCTCCTATCATCAATCCAAATTTGTACTTCCACATTTGTACCTTAGCATGTTTGACTTCTGCGATCGTACGGGAACTGCTCCTGGAAGAATCATGAACACCCAATAATACTGGACGTATAGTTGTAACATATCTGGTCAAAGATGTTGTGAAAGAAACGGAACATACATAAAAAAATAATTAACGCTCAGTATACACTGTTGTGTAGAGCTCTAGATAAACGTGAATGTTAATACGAAATCGTGGACCAAACTAATCATTCACACGCACGCATGCACGTGTATGGACGTTGTGAGAGTTGGCATTTCTAAGAATAGAAATGCGGTATCGGCACAGATCAGAACGACGATCGGCGCGTATGATCACCAATCTGTTTGTGATTGTCCGAAGCGCCGCCGCCGCTAACCATGGTCTCCTTATTTTCCAAAACACCAAGCAGGACAAAGATCGAGGACCCGCGGAGAGCCGTGACGGCGTGAAGATTATTCATTCGATCATGGTCTGAGCAAGAGTACGAATCTCGTATACAAATCAAGTCTAAATTCAGAGCGTTGTGCGTGCGTGGGTTTCCCTAGCGAACATAATCCGACCACAAGTGATACGGAGTGACTCAGGGTGACTCGAGTTCCCTCAGACGATATCGTCGTTTAAATACACGAAAGGCGATCCATGGATTCGAGTTCCCCCAGGCAAAATCACCATCGTGAACATACAACATCAAGCCAGTGAAACGTATTTAGTGAGTGTTATGTGCCAGATTTTTTTTTATAAATTCAACTCGTGAATTGTATTCGATTCAATTAAACGACAAATGAAATCACAGCGTGAGATATTAATGTTGTCTCCCTGAACCACGAAACATACACACTTCAAAAAAGTCCCTATTTATTTACATTAGAGTATATGTAACTTCACGTTTTCTTTTGCTTGTATCTCAGATTGTAGTGCATCGATTTTTTTTATTATAATTGTTTTAAGACTGAAAAAAAAGATTTTTGAAATCTTTTATTTTTTAATTTTAGGAAATTTAAAATGTCTTAGCACAAAAAGATATTTTGCAATAAGTGAAAAGGAATCGGAAAAAAAACGTGAAAAAAAATTTGTTTCAAAATTTCGTTTTTTTGTCAAAAATAAATGAAAAAAGATTTTATTAGTGATGAATCAACAGCTAATGAGAAAAAAGTCTTTAAGAAACTATAGCGTTTTTGCGATTTGTTCTTGCAAACTAAACGATTTTTTTTGCAAACTAAAAATGAGTGATTTTTGTTTTATGGAAACTAATCATAAACCAAAAATTTTTGAATTCTGATAGAAATAAATAAAAAAAATAATCTCATCGTTCTTCTATGGTAAATATTAACAATTTATTATTACATTTAGTATTTGTCGCATTTGCCGCGGAAACCATTAACGAGAATGAAAAAGATCTCTTTTTCTGATATTAAGAATACAATAAAATTGACTTAAATCATTTTTTTCATGTACATTCATTCATATGATTAAAATGATCCAATTAATCATTTCTAGTAAGTCATTTGCAGTAAGTCTGGATTTTCTGATTTTGTACAAGGAATTAGGGTAACCTCAACACGCACTTTACACCTTACGTAACTAATGGCGCATTTGAAGATCACCAAGAGAATTGTACATAACTTTTTTTCCTCCTAGTCTCAGCACCACTCAAACCGTGTTCGAATATGTGAACTATAAAAATCGGGTGGGGTTACGCTAACTCCTTGTGTGTTTAATGGTAAATATAATTGTAATGTATAAATGGAGTTATATGCATGGCATATAACAAATATAAATATAATTTTCAATAACAAATATAATTTTCAAAGAAACTGAATCAATTTTGAAAAAAAACATGCAAAATTTCTTAATTATTTTCAGAAATAATTGAATAAAAATTTTATAAATAATTCTGTATTTGTAGATATGAAACTTTTTGGGAATTTCTATTTTGATTTTGACTGAAGAGTATACATTATTGAATGTTGTAAGAAATATTCAATTTATATACACATACAGAATGTACACTAGTTTAATTTTGCACATTTTATACTATTGCGGTTTGTACTATTCAATGATTAGTATGAGAGTAAACTATTAAATATCTGCACTAGTGGTTATTTCGGTAGTTCTTACTATTACATTCTAGAAGTTCACACTGGTTAATAATTTATAATTATATATTGGAAACTACTTATTAGTCTTATTACTAATGTTATAGTACTCAATGCAGTAGTGTTAATGCTTATAACTATTGCCGTTGAATAGTTACTATTAGCATTTTACTAATTATTATGGGCATTCCAATAGTTTTTTTCCTTACGTGTAGGCAGCGTTTTAAGAATAAGATACGACTGTGTAAATGAATACATAAATACGATAGAGAAAGCCATTAATCGATCAAAATTGGATATTTCAAATGTAATACAATAGATATTCTTTGTTTAAATTTATCTCAGATGTAACTGTGCCCAGGTCCCAGGTTCGAATCCTGGCTGAGGTAATACTTTTCGCAATAAGTTAATTACAATAAGTTTTTTCTAATTTAATTTAGAGGAGGGGGATTTGATTTCACATAGGAATGTCCGAACGTTTCACATATTTTTAATTATTAGCGTCTCAGATTGATTGTGTTTGAAAGTCCGAACATTTCGGCGCACAGTAACATCTGAGATAAATTTAAACAAATTATATTGTATATATATTGTTATATATTTGAAGCATCTAACTTTAACAAATTAGTAGCGTTCTTTATCGTATTTATAAATATTTTGTGGTTAAAAATCTATTAAGATGTTAAAAAATTAAATTAATGTTTTTGTTTATAGGTTTATATACCTATGGTCGCTTATAATTTCTTTATAAAAATGGTTTGATAGATTATGACGATCTATTTTATTTATTTATTGACTTAATGTTAATATTTGTACAATTATATTTATATTATATTTGTACTTAATACTACTCTTTTAGTCGGATTAGTAACAAAAACTTACCAATACCGTACTTTGGTCATATTTAGTGTAATGAACATTATTTTGTCCTTTAATCAAAATTGATATGCCTAATCGTATAAAATCCTTACTTTTTAATTGTGCACAATATTAGTATGACAAACCGTACCTAAACTTACTAACTATATATTATTGATATAAAAGAATAAAATTAATTTAATCTATCACAAATAAGACATCATGTATAATATTTTGTTTCGCGCTCGCCGATATCTATGCAGTAATTTAAGTTTTTGAGTAATTCATTATTTTTAAAAAATATTTAACCCTTTGTATTTAAGTCCTTCTGAGTCAAAATGACCCGAGCATCATCTTTCATGCTAGATTTTAGAATCTTTCCGGCATTGGAAGGACGCGTACCTGCCATCGACTGAAGGTTTGAAACTTCAACTATTGATAGGGTTAGCTTTTTAATCAGGCTGTTAGCATGCGTTTAACATCCATTCGCACAAAAAATGTTTTTTTTCTTGGATCAAAGTGTTAGTAAGTGTAACCAACGCGTCATTTTCGTTAAAAAATTTATGATTTATATTTTTGCATTAAATTGCAAAAATAAGCAAGATGTAGATTATGTACTTCAAGTAAGGTTAAAAAAATGACGAAGAAAGAATATCCGTCGTGTCTGCGACCTCTGTATGATAAATGCAGACTCTATTTGTATACTGAGATTGCTGTAGCAAAAAGTAACGTTTTCTATATGTATTTTTTGTATTTTTCATTCATATTTATCTTCAGTATTAATAACTATAATAATAATATTTACATTAATAACTTAAACCAATAATAAATAGCCTTTTATTCCGAATTTAATGTTTTTACACCTAAAAAACGACTATCTTCTATCTTCAAAATAAATACCTTTTTTGAAACACATGTAATCATACTATTTTTTTTAAAAGTACATGTCAAGAATACTTTAAAAGTACTAGGCTAAGTATTTTAAAAATACTAGTCAAGTACTAGACTAAAATTGTATTTAAAATATTATAAATTTATAAAGTTATGATTCTTTAAATAAAAAAGCACATTTTTCTGAACATGTTTACGATTTTTTTTTTAATATTAAAATAAAATTTTTCATTAAAACGTCATTGTTCCATTTTCTTAAAGGATGAAATTATATACTGTAATTTTTTTAAATTATTGGAATTGTTAATTTGGTGACACTTTATAGATGATTTGGGTCATTTCAATCCAGAGTAACAATGACTTTCTTGAAGTGTGATCACGAAGGGTTAAAATAGTATTACATACATTTAATTAAAAATAACGAAGTATAGTGAATGCCATATAAATAGGAAGAAGACGAAATTATATACTAGCCTAAAATTAAAAAGTAATGTAAAAAACAACGTCAACAACAAATCTAACAAGAATATTTGATCAAAACTTGAAGGCATTGTTAAGACATAATTTTTGTTTACGAGCTGTTAACTTTAAGATAAATGCCTTCCAACAAGAAATTATATTGAATATTGACATTATATGACACAATAATTCAAGTTTGCCGCTGAGTCACTATTCTCATTTTACTCACTACATTTTACTTACTATATTAAAGAAAGCTCACTTTTTCAAATAGTGAGTAAAAAACTTATTATTATCACTTTTTTTCGATAAAATTATATTATTAATTTGCTATAATTTGTGTATAATAAGTTATAATTTTTAAAATTTTTATTACATGTTTTCATTCCTTTTCTGTGACTAGATTCGAATAACAAAGTAATCTTGAATCTCTTATCATATATGGGATTCTTTTACTTCATTACTTATTATTTAAGGTTAAGCATTTCATTATAATTTATTCCAATCCATACAAATTAAATTTATTGAGTGCTAGTCATGAAAAGTGTTATCATGTTGTTATGTACTTCTGCCATGTAAGGTACTTTATCAGTATGAAAAATTTATTAAAAAATGTAAAAAATGATATTACTTGTACAAATGTAAAACTTATTGCAATGTTATAATTTAAATAATATTGCGCTAGAGAAAAAGTTCTGTGGAATTTTGTTAGCTCAAAATTATATACAGAAAATATTTGTTGCTAAATTTTATCTAAAAAACGTGAAAACTTTAAGTCTTTTAAAAGTTCGTTTTTAAAAAATGTTTTTACGAATTTTTGTTACACGTGGAATAAATGAAAGAGCATTCTGATTTTAATTGTTCATAATTCTATTAAAAATCATCGTACTGCAAAAGATCTTCTATTCTATTAAAAATCATCGTACTTAAAAAGAAACAGATTCTTAAAACTTGTTCTATCGAATAATATCATGCTAATTTTTTAAATGTAAAATATACTCTTCATTAAAATTAGAGAAACACTTAATTTTTTGTGAAAAATAGGCAAACAGTTGTAACTTCGTTAAGTGAACGAAATTTGAATTTAAAAAAAGAGTTTTAAAATTTGAAATCTCTACTTTCGAAAAGTTATTGTATTTTTTTAGTTCTGAGTTTAATTAATTTTTACACATAGAAAACTACAAATTGAATGAAATGAGAAATCTTTATCTCACTTTGTGAGTTTGTCACAACCTGCCTAAAAAAAATCTGTGAAAATTTTCGACTTTTTCCTGTAAAAGCTTAAAGTTTTCCTTACAAAATTGTTTTCCAAAAATATTTCTACGATTTTTTGTTATTGAATTGTGGCGGATTAAATAAAAAGTGAGCACTTTAACTTTGATTGCTCATAATTCTGTTAAAAATCACTGTACAGCAATTTTCAAAAAAGATTTCTAAAACTACATTATCAAATAGAGCAAACTTTGCTCTATTTGATAATGTAGTTGCCACATTTTTTTAAGAAACACAAAAACATGATACAAATGATTTAAAATTTCGTAAAAATTTGCTATTTTTCCTTTTTTATTTTTATTCAAAAAACATTGTGTGTGAATCACTGACAAAAATTTATTCTTCACATTTTTTTTGTATTTTTAAGCATTCTGCATCTGCAAAAAATTTGCCGAATTGCTATGAGATTTCTTTCATAATGATCCAATGAAACCATTATGGTTTTATGATGCAAAATGTACAAAAAAAAGGAAAATTACTTAATTTCAGTGGAAAAAAAAATAAAAAATAAAATTTAATTAATGTTCAAAAATCAATTTCCAATGTATCGATACTACACTAATCTTTATTAAAAATCATTCCAAGTAAAAGTTTTAGCCGTAACCGTAAAACCATAAAGAGCGATAAATTGATTGGCTACGAAGCAAGCGATAAATACGTGACAATCGGTTGATTTTAAGGCTAAAGTTTTAATCACAATCATTCGACGAAACAAATGCCCGTATTCATAATCAGATCTTATATTTAAGGCTTCCTTAAATTTATCTTCAGATACTCTACGAATTATTTCATTGACTTCTGAGCATCTAAAGATAAATTTACCAAGGTAAGGAAGCCTTAAGTACAAAGTCTGACAATGAATACGGGCAAAAAACTTGTGATTATAATCAAAGCTTTGAGTTCATGACGACTCGTGTTACTTCTACGCAAAGAACGCGGTAATGTTTGACGGAGTAATCAATTTATTAATTTAATTTTTTACGGTCTTACAATTACAGCTAGGAATTATACTTTATACCTGTGACCTTATATCTGTGGAATAGTCTTAAATATCAAGAATAATTTTTGTTTGTTTTTCTTATTCAATGAAAAAATACTACCAACATTAGCATTATCCGAAGCGTACAGGGCGTGTGTCACAGAAACTAACACTATCTTGCTAAAATCTCGTCTACAATCAGTCGGGAAACATCATATCGTGCGCATGTGCGCACAATCTTAATTTTTACATGTCGGCTGTGAAATGTCGGCTGCCGAAAATCGTTTCGAAGATGGTTGAGATGACTTATTAACTGACTTATTACCTACGTCAAGAAAGCGGTATATTATATTGTCACAGAATAATATATTCATAATAATAAAGTATTAATTTAATTAAAACTGAGATATCATTCTATACAATTTTAATCAAATTTAAACAAACTAGCTTGTTTCTTAATGTTTAAAAAATTCACTTTTTTTTCATTATTTTAAAACTTATTATTCTCACTTTTTTGAAGCACTGAGCTGGCGGCAAGCTTATACAATGCATCATTACATTCTTATTGTTCGCTAACTCTACTTACTGCGTTCAGCGGACTCAACAATTGAATGAACGCTGTTATTGATATATTCTACCAGATCTAAAAAATGTTGATTGGATGATTCAAAAAAATACATCAATAACGGTTAAACAACAATGTTATTAAATGGATGTTAAAAGGATGAAATGATCACTATATTGAACTGTTCAATAGGTTGCTTATTGAAAGGCACCCGAAAGGCAACATTATATACAACATTACACGCAATTAACTAACATTTTCTGTTTCTTGGAAGATGTTATATGTGACTTAGCTGACTAATTCAGCCAACATTAAAATTAAGTGAAATTTAGTGTGCAGAGCCGACGTCAAATTAGCTCACTTAAATCGATGTCGACATTAGGTTAAATTTAGTTTAAAAAACATTCAGTTTTGCCGACGTTGGCTTTGCAAACTAAATTGTCGACATCGGATTTGGATAATTATAACGACGTTGACAAAGCCAACGACGGAGCGATATTTGTTACAACTAATATCAAGCTACAACTTGTCAACAATCTAATTCTAACTAGAAATGTATCAATTTTATAGATATAATTGATATGAATTTAGTATAATATTGGTCGTTAATCAAATAGTTATATCGATGTATTGGGTTGTATTTTACTAAATGTATTATTGTATTAAATGTATTACATATTTATGTCTTTATGGAAGATGTTACTTTTTAAAATGAGATTTAAGAAAAAAATTAATTATATGTTCTTTGTTTGTTAAATTTTATGTAATGATTTAAGTAAACAATATGAGTGCATGTATATTTAATGTATTTAGATATATTAGATACATTAGTTCGAAATGTACATAAATATATAGAAAACGTTGAAGCGCTTATGAAAAGCATCTAAAAAGTTTTAATGTGAATTGTTGACACATCTCCTTTGTACTAATTAATATTGAAACGAATATGCAACTGTGTTATTTATTCTGATTTAATAAATAGAGATAATCCAAAACTTAATGATTTAAATCTCTTGATCTCTTTCTCACTTTCAAGCACTTTTCCAATTATTATATAAAGATAAAAGTACAAACGTGTTCGTATATACATAAAGTTGATTTCCTAAAAATCTATGATTATGTTTACACGGCAACTATTAATTGGATTTAGTGACATCCGTAATTGTAACCCTCGAAATATGTATTCGTTTACATTTTAATTTATCCTACTAATGTAATAAAAATAATTATAATAATTAATTCTTCAATTATGTATAATATAAGCTCGTAGCATTCAAGATTGATAATATAAACATAGCAAATTAATATGTAGAGATAAAAAAACCAAGCAAGTAAATAGAGATAAAGAGTAAGATAAACAGTAAGAGTAAGACTGAATGTAAAGATAAAGAGTAAGTATATTACTTGGCAAAAATAAAAGGAGCGTAAATTGAATATAAAAGAAGACTAACGAAAGTATTTACGCTTCTTTTACGTTTCATCATTCCAATTTTCCTAGAAGCTTCGTTTACGCTTTTGTTACTATCCTCTTACATTCGACTTATATGATTCTTCTTTTTTTCGATTTTTATTTTAGTCAGGGTAAAGATAAATATATATGTAAAGATGATAAGAAAAAGAGACATTAAAATTTGAAAATTTGAAAAGAATTAAACAAATTTTCTTCCGCATTGTCAAAGGATTTTGTGTTTTAAAAAAATAGAAAATTGTTTAAAAATCTCAATTTTTTTCTTGACTTTTCATGTATTGGATTGTCCTGAAAGTTCGTGCCGATGTTGAAGGAAAATTAAAACGCAGAAGATATAAATTTTAGTATACATTTATTATATAGTTTAGTCGGCACGAACTTTCCGGACAACCCAATATATACTATCGCACATTTGCATCATATTGCATTTCTAATTTTCACAGAAGTTATGAGAATTTTGAATAAAAATTAATTTATTAATAAATTATCAAGTCAGTGATTTATAAACATATACATGCGACATATTTTCATTTTTATTTTCATTTTACACATGTTTCGAATATACATAATGGTATTATTACATACATATTTCTTTCGTTTCACGTTCGTGTTTATTAATTGGAATGCACCGGATATTCGGAAAATATTCCGTATTCTGTATTCCGATACTTTTATTTTTTACTATCCGGTTGAATAACCGAAAATCATTAGTAGTATCCGAGAAACTATTTTTTTATCTTCGATCAAAATTGAAAACAAATATTCGCTATTTATTTAATAATTTGAAACTGACTGAAACCGAAATTGAAATTTTTTGATAGATTTTTTACAAACATTATATAATTTTTAAAAAATCGTTGAAAAATATTAAAATATTATATGAAATTTATGTACTCTTTTAAGAATAAGATTTTATTAATATTTTATTACTTTTTAAATTATAAGGAATTTACTATAAATTATAATTATAATTTCATGCATTAGACATGTAGCGATTTGGCGAGTAAAAAAAGATAAAAGAAAAGGGGCCGGTATGGTTTGCAACAGTCGGTGCTGATTAGCTGATGATAACATAATTTTTCGATTGATCGCTGGTGCGTCCCAATTTGTACATTTTCGGTTTACTTACCAATATTTTCTCTTAATTTAAAACTAATCGAAACAGTCATCGAAACCGAAATTTCAGTTGGACTCTAGTCTAATTTAGGTATCCAGCAATACATAGAGAAAAGGCCCCTATTATGAGATATGAAATTCATTTTGGGTAAATGCTAGAAATCTATAGGCAGAATTAAGAAAATAATAGGTCATTTGAAAGGAATTTAATAAGCTTTAAGATAACATTACATAAAATTTAATTCAAATTCAATTTTTTTTTGAAAATTAAAGAAATGTAAAAAGTGAGCAGATGCAAAGTCAAAAAGGTGTTGCTCCTAATATGAGATGCCTCGAGAAATCGATAGTAAAACGCAAAGTATATCAATATTGCACTTAAAAAACTTTACTTAATGTTTCTAAAATACAAACAAATTCAGCCAGCGTGTGCGAAAAATGAGCATGCGATAAATTATCGAGATATGCGATAATATCCAGAACTCGTTTTCAGGTAATTGGAATCGAGCATCGCAGATATAGGCATTCGATGATTGTCTTTTTTATTATTGTACAATATTATAACATTTATATTATTGTACAATAACATTTATATTTTTAGCAACGATTTTCACTATAACATAAGAATGGGTTATTTCATATTAGGAATGATCTCATATTACAATTTCCACGTCTTACGGTTTTATGATCATCAAATTTAACTTCTGTAATTAATTCAACATATCCCATATTTTTCTATTAGTACGTTCTTACTCTATCATTACATGAAGAATTTGTTGCCAAATATTTATTTATTAAGTAATAAACAAAATTTAAATGCATCTCAATAAAACTTGAAGAGACATTCAAATTCTAAAATCTTGTTTTACAATTATTACAGGCATGACCTAATAATGAATTTTATTAATAAATAGTTTTCAATCCAAGAGCAATAAATTTATGGTGGAACCAATAGATAGTGTTTATTAGTTTAGCAGAAACACCGCTATCTCATATTAGACGCCTATTTCATAAAGGGGGCTTTCCTCTATATATACAAATACTTTTAAAACGCAAACTTTTAATATAAAATTTAGATAATTGATACAGAATTTTATTCTTTTCAGCGAAACTTCTTGCACAGTTTAAGTTTATGCTGACAATCGAAATCTGGGGACATTGGTAGTGTCTCGGAGCTAAGCTACGCGCAGCGACATTGCCGTGGCTACTTTACGCGAGTCGGCGAGTTGCCAGGAATTGAGATCTCAACAAGGGCTGAAGTGAAAGATTCTAAGTGTGCTCAATCGGTTGCATCCGGTCTAAATATATAATGAAAGTATTTTTATTATTTCTCTACATGCTCTACGAGTCGAGATATTGCGACGCAAAATTCGAATCTGAAACTTTTATATTAAGATTAAGAAACGTCGCCGGTTATGGAGTGGGGGATTTGTCCTTTTGGAATTTTTGGCGCAAGAAGCAAATGTAGCGCTGGCAATGCATAATCACATGTCTATTTTTTGCAGCTGATGATAACTAGTATATACTTTTGGAATTAAAGTGAGATAGAGTTTACCATAGGAAAGCCATCATATCGATGACATAGAGGGACACATAAGTGATTTTCCCAGTCAGAATGATAATGGAATCGACATTGAATCTTCGATGTCAATTTCATTATCATTTCTGATTGGATTCTGCTTCTGCAATTATACAAATTATTAGATTTATTCGACACGTTTTTGCACGAAATAAACGAATCTGGCAAAAAAAATGTATCGCTTTACCCTATGGACCGAGATATTAATCGTTAAAGTTATTGATGATATTCAAGTTAGGAAATCTGTCACATCGATGGCATAGAAGAACATGTAATTGAAGCTAGAATAAGTATTTTCTGCTTCAATTACACAAATTCTCTGTTTTAAGAACATATTCTGTTAATGTAAAAATCGGTCGATCAATTTTTATGAAATTAGATTCATTCGACACGTTTTTACACGAAATGAACGAATCTGGCAGAAAAATGTTGCTCTACCCCGCGAACCAAGATATTTAGCTTTAAATTTGATGACTATCGATTCGATGTCGATTCCATTTCTGACTGCGGATATGAGCATGCATTGTTTGTGTGTGTGATTACGTGTGCAAGTTTTTGTAGGCAGTCAAAATCTTTCTCTGCTGCGGATTCATTTGAGGAAATTGAAAAATTCAAGAGTTTATTTGAGCAAATACATAAAAATCCTTGGCTTTGCATCAAAGTTATTGGAAATGCAAACTCGTGGCCAAAGTTGATCGAAAAATGTTTTGGGATCGTAATTTAACGAATCATAATCGAATGATATTTATCAACTTTGCTTTTATAAATCTCAGAAAATTTTTTACACAATATTTTATCTTTTATATTAAAAAAGGCATATGAAAACGGAAACGAGAGATTCACGACATTTAATTATTTAAGTCACGAGATAATATTAAATTTTAATTAACAAATGTAATAATACACATTTTGAATTTTGAAACATTTGTAAGTGAAAATTTTTAAGAATTTGGACAACAGCGGAGTCGTTTATAGTTACAGTATTTATTTTAAGGAAATGCTGGATTTAAATTTTAATCCATATTAAAGTATACATTTTAAATAACAAGCTATTTTCAGCTTTAAAATTTTCTGCTTTAACAAGTTCTGCTTTACAAACATATTCACTACTTTAAAACAAAGAAATAAAATAATTTATTTTTTAAATAGTGAATTTGTTTGTAAAGCATTGAATTTGTTTATAAAGCACTGAATTTGTGTTTTTAAAGCATGAATTTGTAAAGTAGTGAATTTGTGTTTTTAAAGTAGTAAATCTTCCTAGGGGGGGGGGGGGAGATAGAATGACAGTCAATTTAATTCTAAACCACAATAATATATATGTTGAAACAACAAAATAACATATATATATTTAAAAATATAGATACATAAAATATAAAACAAAAATATTCCATATACTTATAATTTTGAAATATAATTAATATAATGAAATTAATATAATATAATTAATATAATATAATGAAAATATAATTTATATTGCAGTCTCTGAAATATCTGTTTCATCTTGAAAGGCATATAGTTCGGCATGTAGTTCTGCAATTGCACAGAAGAAATTACGTAATCGCTCGTCATATTTATGAACGCATTAAAGAGAGATATTCAGCCCACCCAATGTTCACATATTCCATATCGTGGGATATTACTTCTAACTTCTCTCTAAATGCGTTCAATATGTTGAGTACGGGCTCCTAAAGAAATAAAAATAATGTATATGATTTTTGAAAATTTGACATAACATTTTTTTCATTTTCTTATGTATATATTTCACAAGAAATGTATAATTTTATTTTATTTATTTATATTGCTTCCGCCGTTTTTTTTCCGAAATTCGAGGCTTTATTGTAAAAAACTGATTATACATTTATGATCCATCGCTGACCACTACTTTCTCCCATCTTTCGGGTAGCGTACGAATCCCGCGTCGAAAAAATTGGTTATCTTTTGAGGCTATCCACGAATCGATCCAATTTTTTACTTCTTCATAAGACCGGAAATGCTGGTCAGCTAGGCCGTGTGCCATTGATCGAAACAAGTGATAGTCAGAGGGAGCAACGTCTGGAGAATACGGCGGGTGGAGTAGGACTTCCCATTTCAACGTTTCCAAGTATGTCTTGACCACTTTCACAACATGGGGTCGAACATGTCATGCTGCAAAATCACTTTATCGTGTCTCTCGTTGTATTGCGGCCGTTTGTCTTTCAATGCTCGGCTCAAACGCATCAATTGCGTTCGATACCGATCGCCTGTAATTGTTTCAGTCGGTTCGTAATACAGTAACAGTTCGTAATACACTACGCCGAGCTGGTCCCACCAAATACAGAGCATGACCTTGGACGTCAAAATCACCGTTCTTGAAGCGTTGAAACCACTCACGACACGTTCTTTCACTAATAGCCTCACCATAAGTATTTGAGAGCATTCGATGAGCCTCAGCCGCAGATTTCTTCATATTGAAGCAAAAAATTAAAACCTCCCGCAAATGACGAGAATTTGGCTCGTAAACTGACATTTTCAATCGAGAATAACTTTATGATGCAGACACAAATCGACTAATGTTTCTATGGGATTATGTTGACAGATGCCCAAGTTTATTGTATGATGTCTATGATCTATTTTTTTCGACCACCACTCGCTAAAACTATCTATAGGAAAACGGCGGAAGCAAAGTTGTACACCTAATATATTTAAAATATATTCTACCGGAATCTGGGTTAACAAAATTCATAGAGTGATTTATTGTCAGATGTTGAAAGTTTTTACTGTTTAAATTCTTGTAAGACTTCCAACAATCTGCTTTTATTGTTATCCCAGGTAAAATTCATTCTTCAATAAGTTGAAGAAGAGTTTCTTCTGTGCGATACAACAGATACAAGAAATATTTGTCCTGTATTGCATTCATACCCACCGAAAATCCATTTTTCATCGATAATTCGACCACGATTATATTTCCTTTTGTCGATTTTTGCTTCATCAATTTCAACAATATTATTTGGTCCTACAAACTTTGTTGAATTTTTTGTAGCCCAATAAATGTAAACCAATTTTTTTTCGACATAAATATTATTAATGTTTAATGTTATTCATTATTAAAATTACTAACAGTATATATACTAAACAATAATATAATGAATATATTGGTAAAAATGAATATATTATATTAATAAATGTATAACATCATACTTCTTGGCAAAAGGAAATCCAATCTACACTGAATTGCTAGAAAGTTCAAGTTCTACACACAAAAAATTCTTGTCATGGAGCCTTAATATAACAAAATAAGCAATTAATCTGCATATAATTTCTAAGCTTAATTTTGTTTCAGCAAACCATATATCTATTTTAGCAAATGCTTTAAAATAATTTTTTTTAATTCTTTTTTTATGTTGATCTTTTTCATAATACACTTTATAACAACGAAATAAAAGAGTATTTTTATTAATTATTAATTCATTATTGCATTTAGGACATTATAAGATTAATATAAAAAATGTATTAATTCTGTCGTAAGTCAATGCTAAGAATTCGTGCAGTTTCATCTTAATACGATCCCTTAACAGGGATATAATAAAAGAAAATCTATTTCAGATTTTGTTACATTTTTCACTTACCAATCAGACAACTAAAGCATGCGAATGAGGTCAGAGAGCCTGAAGAAGGCCTCATAACCCTACATGTAGTCAGTATGACAGATTTCCTAACCTACACAGTCGTCAACTTTAAAGCTAAATATCTCGATTCGCGAGGCAGAGCGACACTTTTTTCTGCCAGATTCGTTCATTTCGCAAAAACGCGTCGAATAAGCCTAATTTCATTAAAATCGGCCGTTTTCTGCATAATTACTCACATTCTTCGTTTTAAGAATATAAATTATTTTATTATATAAATTTTATTTTTACAGTAGAGTATTTGTCTTGGTTAAATATTTGTCTGTAAAGCAGAAAATTTGTTTAATTCTCTATGCAACATCGATGCAATAGATTTCCTAATCTGGATATCTGTCAACTTTGACAATTAATATTTTTTGCCATTTTTTTGCCATTTGTTCATGTAGTGCAAAAACGCATCGAATAAGTCTAATTTTATCAACTTCAAAAAGGCTAAATTCAACAATTACCGAATGTTGATGTGAGACAAGATGCTTTGAAATAATTAAAAGACATCTTGTTTCAAAATCATCTAAAATCTTTACATTCACAATTGAATTCTTTGTTACATGGTATCGCAGCTTTCTCTAGATAAAGAGAAAGAAATAAATTCATTTCATGCACTTAATTTTGTTCTTAGCCTTCTCTCAAATAAACAGTTGACATCTTTGCGTGAAATTATATAATATCGTATCTGAACTGTGCAATGACATGTATTGATCCACGTGTGAAAGAAGATTTTCTATTTTTCTTAGATGTGCTTGTACAAAATTGTAATAGTGCATTGGCGAAAGATACTAAATAAAATCTTATCTAATTTTTTGGGTATAATATGCAGGTTATAATGAAGACAGCTTTGTGGCACAATTAATGACGTTACATTCCAAAAATAAATTTGTTAATTACAGAAAACTTGTATAATACACGATCGATTATATGCCTCCATTTGTGAAAACGAAAAAATATATTCCAGTTTATAACGATACTACGATTCAATTTTGTGTAATTAATCTTGACGAAGATATGATCTTGATAGATAATCGTGAGAAAGAAACCTTACCTATAAAAGAATTTGTAAAATATGTAAATTTATTGATGCCACTAATGTCTGATATTTGACTCGAAGTATGTCCAATGAGAAAGTTGAGAGTTACATAGAGATTACAATTTTGAAATTGTAATTATGCAATCGATTGTGGAATACATTGATAGAATACGTTGGATCAGGATGATTATAACGTCAAACATATGAAGCATTAATTTAAAGCATTTCATGATGCATGTGAAAAATTTCCTATCGAGATTTCCTTATGTAAAGTCTCTTATTAATGAATCCAAAAAATGTCAAAAAGATTTTTCTCAAATGGAATTTACGGAAGAATGGAAAATTGGAACAAAATTTGGGACTGTTAAATTCACGTATGGTTTACATTTCTGTTTAACTGCAACGAACAATTTCCGAAGTCTGACAGGAGCTATTGCAATATCCATTCTGAAGTATTTAAATGGTAAATTATTATTATGGTATACAAGTAATATTATTATCTATTTATTATTATGTGTGAGATCTTTTTTACGAAACTTTTCTCATTTTCAAATATTATTGAAGATTGGTGCGATTCGTCGACTTTACTTCAATTAACTAAACTATTAAAAACTTTATTTTTGAAAACTGGAACAGTTTAATATAGCAACTGTATTAATTTGAATCATTTTAAGATTGATTATTGAAGCATCTTTTCATTTTTCTAAGAAAGAATTGCAATCGCATTTGTATTTAATTTAAAAATAAAAAATAAAAACTGTAAATAACTGTAGATAATTTAATTTTTGTAGAGCATTCATTTAGGAATATAAGTGAGATAACGTATAATTAACTTAGTAGACAGTCGCTAATTATTATTTGTTCCGTTTGAGAGAGAAAAAATATTTGAAAGCTTTGTTACGATCTTATTAAGCCTACTTCTGAAACTGAGATGATGTCGTAATTTATATCAGTCAAATAGTTTTATCTTTTAAGGAATAGATCCGGGAAGAATTGATAATTAAACATGAGTCTATTATCGGTAAGTTATATGAATTTGAAAGATATATTGTGGTATCATTTTTATCATATTAACGCTTTATACTTTTCAGAAAATACTAAGAAGATCGACATTGTAGGTATACATGTACGACAAACAGTTGAGAATTATGATCTATTTTATTTTGTAGATTCACAGATTTACTATTAAATTAAATTATTGATCACAGTTATATACACAAATACCGAGCTTAAAAATATGATTGATTTTTCTATATCAAGTGCAGGCTTTAATCAATTTTTGTTTAACATTTAGTTTTGTTTAACATATTTTAATACAACAATGGGTGGTACGCGCATGTGCGTCAGCATATATGCGTATGACTTGTTATGACTTGAATGAATTATTCCACGAGAATGAGATAATCGCGAATGAATGGAAAACATGTTTCGAATGTTAAGTCAATTTGTATTGATTTGTATTGACAATAATGTTTTCTGACTGTAGTTCCATTCTGACTGTAGTTAAAGTCTCGCTACAAATTTTTTTTTTTGAAACGTTTGATTGATCAATTAGAAAAAAGAATTTTAAACTGACCAATTAAAAAAATGCTTCAAAGCGTTTGCAACATCGCGTTGACCATACCCTCTATCGCGTGAGCGATTTTTCCGAGATACATAAACATGCTTAGATAAAGTTTCTCGAGATATTTCTGATATACTGCCATATATTGCCACGAAAATGCTATATTCTTGGCACTTTTATGTATATTGCTTTATACCGCTTATATTTTCAAGATAGTCGAATATTGTTATATGAGAAGAAATGTGTTTATATGTAGATACTCTGAGTCTCTTGTCCTTACTTACATGAAAGTTTATTTATATTATATAATAAATATTATTTGAAATATATACAGGATGGTCCATTTTAATATCCCGTTCCAAATATTTTTTTCCATTATATTTTTTTCCATTATATACTCAATAAGTTGGGTTGCCTATCTGCCTATGGGCAGGAGCATTACTGGTAATGCAGAATATGAGTCTGGCGGGGAATGAGACAGGAGAAATTAAATTTTATTCTGATATAGTGTAAAATTTAATTTATTTTGATATAGTGTAAAATTTAATGGTAAAACTCTTGTTTAGGGGAACTCTCTCCGATGATCTCGATCTTAATATATGTTATCAAGATCATAATACTGTGATCTCCAATAGAGTGATCTCCAATAGAGCTTGTTTTAACTGTCGTTTATCTTTCGTTAAAACCAATGCCGTCCTCCACTTAATTTTTACAGGAAATCACTCAGGACTTTCTTATTTATGCGAGAAAGGTGTAATTAGACAAAATGTCCGCGATGTAAAATCATGTAATAGAAAAAAGACTATTTTCAAATTTTTTTGGTTTTTAACGAAGGACATGCGACGGCTAAAACTTGTTGGAGGTTACTCAAAGTCAGATCGAGGTCATTGGAGAATTCCTTTAAACAAAAGTTTTACCAATTTAATAATATTATATAAAATATTTTTTAAATGATATTTATGTTAATTAAGTCAGATATTGAACTTTATAGTATATTAGTATATAAAATTCAATTTCTCTTGTCTTATTCCTCGTTAAACTTGTTATCTAATCTTATTCTGCATTACTAGTAAAGCATGCCTCTACCTATGGGCATGCTTATTGAATTTTATTCTGATATAGTATTAAATTTAATGTTTAAAGTGATCACAAACGGTGCATTCACCCTATAATAAAATAAAACATTTGAAAATAAAATATTTTTATTATATTTATTATTTCTTCCTTATAGAAATACATAATCCAGATAACCAAATAAGAATAATATGTTGCCATTTTGCTGTCACTTATTCTGCATTCAATTTCACTAAACTAAAGCCAAGATGTTTCTACAAACTGTCTGTTGTTCTGATCTGTCACGTAAAGTCTTCCTTAGAATTCAGCAAACTGCTGGCAAATTGTCATCATACGTGCATAATATATTGTCAACGTGACGAGTTTATTATTTTTCAATGTATATTCTTACAATTTAAACTCAAATCTATTTGCGCTCCTGATGCTAACTCACATTAGATTCCAATGACAGTAAATTGTCGATAAGTTGAAAACAATACATGTGGGAATCGTGCTTCCCATCAGTAACAAGCTTCAGCTGATGTGTAGAGCACATCCGCGCTGCGGACGACGGGGCAACGATCGCGGGAAGTCGGCGCGATAATCGTTGTGTCGGGTAAGATTAGATTAGATTCGATTCGATCGTCAACAAAGCATGATGACAGCGTGCGATTGAGAAGAGTATATCTTTTATACCTCGTGTATCAATAAACTGTGTTAAACTACCGACAAGCGTTATCTCCCTGCAAGATTCTCACACATCTTCTTTTTGGGAGCTCGTCCGGGATTGGCGAGATAATTGCTTGTAAGTCGAGCGTGGTAAGTGGACCGACGCGACAAGTATTAGTGATCGCACATTGATTCCGAATCCTTGGCCACGCAGTGGCGAGTCGTAAAACTGTCAGAACAGTTGTTGAACAGTTGTCAGAATCTCAATTGTGCAGTTGTGTGAGCGCCTCAATTCTGAAATAAAAGTTGAAAGCAAGTACGTGTAAAAATGCCTCTCGCAGAGCAACAGCAAAGATGGCGGGAAAGGCTCGTCAGGACAAGACGTTGGCTCGACAGAGACAACAAGAAGAGTGAAGGCACAAAAAGAGACAGACGAAGAATTCACATTATTGAACAAAATGAAACTAATTGATCTCAAAGATGAATTGCGGAAGCGAGATATCGGCGACCGACAATAAAAGCCAATTGAAAGAAAGACTACGAAGAGCTGAAGATGCCGCGAATAATAAAGAGAATAATATGTACAACGGGCGACGAGTCAGATAGCAGCGACGGATGACGAAGAGAAGACGCAGAATGCACGACAGAAGATATTGATCGGTAAAATGCAGAGCACGAAGTCAGTGACAGAATGGCGAACGCGAAGAAAACGACCAAGAGATCGAGACGTTATATTGACAACGTATCGGACATCGATAAATCGGATATCGATGTTTCCATTGGACGAAGACAAGGTATATCGGAATCAGTCAACCGCCAATCGCAGAGGAATAACTTCACGATCAAAGATGTAGAAGGTAGCTTATCGTACTTTATTGGCGATGATAAATTACAATGGGAAATTACAATTGGATCTTAGAGTTCGAAGACATGAGCATCCTATGGAATGACTTACAGAAGTTAGTGGCAAGCGCATGCTAAAGGGATTAGTGAAACAATTCGTGTCGTTCGATAAAAGGGATCATTTCTTGGAATACGCTCAAACATCGTCTGATGAGAAAATTTAAAACTGAATTAATCAACACAACGATACACAATCAATTATACAGATGTAAATGACAACCAACCGAAAGTAGCCGACAGTACATTTACGCGATGCAAGAGATCGCCGATCAAAGTTACAGACCTAGAAGAAGGTGCCCTCGTCTAACACATCATAGACGACATACAAGACGAAGAGTGCAATAAGATGGTGTTGTATTGTATAACGCGGAAACGATACGCGAATTGAAAAAATGTTTCAAAGTGTACGATCGCATCAAAGAAAAAACACAGCGAAAGAAAACAACCATTAAGAAGGACAGTGTTAAAGACAGTACAAAAGGCGCGGCGAAAGTGCAAATCAAGTATTTAGCCAGTTGGCAAAAAGCATTGCTTCAATTGGTTCTACAGAACATGATGTTAAAAATATGAATGCCGACAAGGGCCGAAGTGTTTCAAATGCAACGAATATGGGCACATCGCTCCAAAGTGTATACGATTACAACAACCAGAAGCACCGAAGTAAACTACATCAATGATGTCAGTGACAAATTCGTCTCAATAGAGAGATTTGACATACGGGCAGTGACGCAAACCTGATGCATCATGATTGTGTACAAGAAGATCGGCAAGTCCAAATTAATACGACTCAGTTGTTTACAGAGCTAGGAAATGAAGATGATGGATACCTTTCGCCTGAGGTTCTCTATCTAAGGAGATGCTTACAAAATTCAGGCATACGTAGTCCTTACGCATTCTATGATCGCTGAGTTGATTCTCGGACGCGGTTTCCTGGAAGATATCGAGGTTACTAAAGAAAGGAAGATTCGAAGTCAAATGATCTCAGTCTTTGACTGAAGATACCGCCCTCAAAACACACGGAAGCTACTGTCGATAAGGATGATCAGCCAAATGGATTCGAAGAATTAGCCACTATAAATTATGTCATCGTCGAGGAAATTGTAGAGCCGTATTGGAGCAGAGTCGAAACGTTAATTAGAGAGCATCATCCAAAGAATAATGTGAAGATTACCATATTACTAATAGTATCTACTAATAATACCTACTAATAGAGACCAAGATCACACTAAAGGATCGAATGCCCGTTTTGCAGTAGGCTCGTTCCGAAGGAAAAGAACATTTTAGACAGGCAAGAAAACGAGTGAAGAGCAGGCATAATTAAATTCAGCCACAGCAAGTAGTGCTAATCCTGTAGTTATTGTAAAATAAGACAGCTATTATATAGTTGCGTTTATATAGATTATCGGGCCTTAAATAAGAAAATAGTTCGCGATAAATATCCGATGCCACTGATAGACGATAGAATAGACGCGTTAGTTAACTTTCAAATATTCTCAATCATCGATTTAAAGTATGGGTTTTTCCATGTACCGGTAGAAGCAGAAAGCCAAAAGTATACAGCCTTTATTATGCCAAATGATCAATATGAGTTCATGAAGACATCTTTCGGATTATATAATAGTCTAATTTCTTACGATTCATTGAAGTATTCCGTGATCTCCGAAGATCAGTGATTCTCACTATGGACGATTTAATCATTCTGGGTTATGATGAAGAAGACGCGTTTTGTAAATTATCTGAAGTATTAACTGTTGCCGCTAATCACGGTTTAAGCATTAATTGAAAAAAAATGCAAGTTTTTACAGAAACAGGTCGAGTTCCTAGGACATATTATTGGAAATGGCTGCGTTAAACCATCCCCAACTAAAATTTGTGCAGTTCAGAATTTCCCTTAGCCGAAGTCGTTGAAATAGCTGCAGAGCTTTTTGGGTCTCACGAGCTATTTCAGGAAATTCGTGAAAGACTACGCTCAGATAGCATATCCTTTGTATGAGGTAAAAGAGGAACAACATTTCTGTTTCGGGTTGGTGCAACAAGCTGCATTCAATAGATTGAAAGATGCATTGTCGAGAGAGCCAATTCTTCGACCTAGTCTATATGACCCATCCGCGGTCACCGAATTATATACCGACGCGAATAAACAGGGATATGGAGCGGTCCTCTTATAAAGAAAAGCCAATGAAAAAGATTTCCATCTGATTTATTATATGAGCAAGACCGATGCCTAAAAAAATGATGTTCCTATGAGCTCGAAATTATAGCGATAATCAAAACGATAAACGAAAGAAGTTTCTATTTGTTAGGAATTAGATTCAAAATCATAACTGACTGTCAAGCATTTCAAAAGACACTTAGTAAAGAAAATCTACCTCTTAAGGTGGCCACTCATGCTGAAAGAATTCGAGTGTGAAGTCGAACATCAGGTAAATGTATAAGACACGTTGAATACGAGTCGATGCATTGAGTAGATTTCCCATAATGATTATTGAGGATACGGTATTGGCGTTGATTAAGAATGAACAAGATAAAGAAGAGCGACTATGTACCAGATATAAATTTAAATCCGCTGTTTTTTAGTCAGAAAAACACATTTTTTTTTCCTAGAAAGCAAAAACCTGGTATACTATTAAGCGATTGTTAATTAAGGAACATTACAAAAACTATTTAATAGAAAACAGATTGTTAATGAGAAAAATAGACGATAGAACTATAATAGCATTGCCATCGAATATGCATCATGATACTGCAAGAAAGGAAAAAAAGCACACGAAAATGGGCATTTTGATATTAAAAAAGTAGAGATGCTTCAAGAAGAATATTATAGAAGGTAAAGGAAAAAATCGAAAATTTTATCGAATGTTGTGTACCGTGTATATTTTTTGGTGGTGATCCGGAGGACACAATTTGCCCTCCAGATTGAAGATCAAGAAGAAATATCTAGGACTGTACCGAGTGTCATGAGCTAAAAGTAACTGAAATGAAGTTATAAAAATATGTAAGGACGAAGGACCTGAGTTTACAATGTCAGCAGCAATAGAGTTTACGTCCGATTATATGAAACCTTATACAGTACATCCCTCGAGGGCCGAGAGAATTGCAGGAAAGGTCGAGTGTGGGAATCGTACTTCCTGTCGGTAACAAGCTTCGGATGATGTGCAGGGCGCTGCGGGTGACAAGACCCAACGATCGCGGGAGGCTGGCGCGACGGTCGTTGCGTCAGGTAAGATTAGATTAGATTCGATTCAGTCGTCAACAAAGCATAACGACAGCGTGCGAGAAAACTATATCTTTTGTATCTTGTGTATCAATAAACTGTGTTAAGCTACCGACAAGCGTTATTTCCCTGCAAAATTTCCCACATGCAATGCATCAATTTGTTCCATATGCTAAATCAAGCTTGGCTATCTAGGAATGTACATACATAATGTATCCCTTATAGAAATTTAATATAAGTATTAGTCAATTAATCATTTTATCTTATATTTTGAGTATTGTTAACAGTACTTTTAATATTAAAAATAAGTGATTAATTGTGGCTAGTATTGATATTAAATTTCTACAAGAGATTAACTGAATTGGATATAATATTTATTTATTCCGCGTCTTCTGTCACCACCGCATCTTCTGCTATCTCCGCCTCTACCATGTTTTCCACCGCGGTGTCCGTGGCTATAGCGGTTCTTTTGTCAGCGCCTGACTGTAAAAAAATTTTTAGTTTAATGTACTGAAAATATAAATATAAAAATGACTACATATGTAATATATTATTATAAATTCACACAGAAATATTGCAACACTAAAGATCTAACTTGACCGTTAAAATCCTTATTTTCTAATTGTCGTATAGTCACACGGTCTTATAGATATGTTTTTACTTACATCTTTCATATTGGGCGGTTGGTGCCGCAGGCTGCTGCATCGGTCCGGGCGATTTCGTCGCCGGTGCAGATTTCGCCGCCATTTCGAATTTAGCACGAGCTGCCCAAGACTCAATACACCAAGTAGCGACCCTGAGGATTAAGGACTTAAGTCTTTTAATTTTTGTATTTCAGCTGTCAGGGTGGCTATTTTTTTATATCCTTCGCGTCGTCTACATTTATGGATCTGAAAGAATATAGAAAAAAAATATATAAAATAATTAATGTATTAATTAAAATATATAAAATTTGATTGTTAGTTTTACTTACTCGTTGTCTAAGTCGGACGTTTTTGTTTTTTACCACCTACTTTTCATAGAAGCTTTCCATAGCCAAAAGTCGCCATTTTGATTTTCGCCAACAAAGGCTGTGTTCCAAAATTCATTGCCAGCAATGAAAATCTACAATTTATATTACGTATACTTTATATTTTCAGTAGTGGCAGTGAATTTTGGAACACAGCTAAAATCGTCAAATTTTAGTGAATTCGCGCCATAAAATTTTCGTCAACAAAATCATCATATTTTGAGAATTTATATTTATGTAACTGGACCCCTACTGAGAAACATTAGAGTCTGTTCGCGTTGCTTGCACTTTTTTCACTCAACAAAACACTTAACTCATTTTTGCACTTAAAATGAGGTAAATATTTAGGAGTTGAAAAAAAGAGAAAGCGACATCTTCGCTTTCTCTTTTTTCAACTCCCTAGTCTGCGACCTATACGATAGGTGTCTTTGTTTAACCTATAGGATAAACAAGGACATTTGTATAGGTCTAAATGCACGGTGTAAATGTAGCCAAGAACAACACAAGAGATTATTAATTATATAATTCATGGTCATGCTAAATGTTATTGAATATAGACATTTATGATATCGATTATGGCGCTGATAGCGCCCTTGCTAGATATAGTTTTTATATGTTATCCTTGTATTACATCTAATAAACAACGAAGATTGAATGACAGAAATAGCATCTCTCCGAACGCACTAGAAATGAAGCGCGAAGAGAGAAAAAGACACATAGAGGGATCTCAGCGTAGCAACATCATTCATTTCTTCACAATTGGCAGATCTAGCACTCTGAACGGTACTTCCACTCGTAAAAGGGGCGTTCAAGCATACTATGTCAATCTCTTCCATTATTGGTGGCATAGTTAATGATTTGATTGTGATGATTGATTGATTTTCGGTGATTCTGAGAATCGAGTGAAAGATTAATCTTCATTAATAAAGATAATACATTTCTTTGTAAATGTTATTTTTGTTATTTGATTATATAGTTTTTTAAAAAGAGTGACAAAAATCGCTTGTTATTTGAACCTTCAATTTTGGAACTGAATTGTCAAATTTTATCTTACATTCAGTTAATCACAGTTAATATTTCATTGTAGGGTATCATTTGGCACATAGTTCAGTCATAGTTTTTTTCAGTCTAAAAATTGGACGCCTAAAAAACGGGGAAAAAACCTCTTTTTTTGCGGTCACTCTTTATTATTTATAAATATGAAAGTTATACTAAGTTCAGATTGTTATTTTAATATGTTATAATGTTATTACTATTATATTGATACAGGTGAATCTTCTGTGAATCTTTTCTTTTCAATATTTTAACACTAACTTTTCGTGCAAAAACGTGAGTATTAATAGTTGTCAATATTAATTTCATGTTTTATAAATAATAATGATGCAATATCTTCCTTTAATATAAGTAAAATGTTTAAGATTTGGATCATCTTGTATATTACATGTGCAAACATGTGCAATAAAATATACACTTAAACGAAAATTATTGCATTAGCAAATAAATTTCTTGTGCACTTATGCATATAAAATACATTAGTAATATATTACTTGTATCTTTTGCAGTTACATTTCAAAATATGATTTCTCATGTAATTTCTCAATGTAAATTAAATGTTAAAAAATTTATCTATTGTATAAAATACAAATGAAAATTTAATTTTAAAAAATTTAATTTAATTTAAAATAATTTTAAATTTAACTTACCAGGTATATAAATATGAAACCGGAATTTACCAATAGATGGCCATAGCTGTCAATGTAGTTGCCGTCAGACGGTACCATTGACGCCATTTCCTTGTTCTGACATCTGACAAAGTTTTCAACTCACAACAATACAAATTTCATACAACAGTATAGTTTGTAATAGCGTTGAACATGTCAAATTTTGTGCCTGGAAACTACGATTTGCGAACAGCATTGATTTTCTGTTACCATTTGAAGAAAACTGCTGCAGAATCGCATCGAAGCTTACGGTGAGCATGCTTTTGGTAAATCATAGCTTTGAGTGATTTAAAAAATTCAAAAGTGGCGATTTTGACGTGAGAAACGAAGAACGTGGAAAATCACCAAAAAAGGTTGAAGACAGCGAATTGCAAGCATTGTTGGATGAGGATGACGCTCAAACTCAACAACAACTCGCGAATCAATTGAATGTGACGAGAAGCCGTCTCCATATGTTTGAAATCCATGGGAAAGATCCAGAAGATGGGAAAATGGATTCCACATGAACTGAATGAAAGACAGTAGGAAAATCGAAAAACCATTTGCGAAATGCTGCTCGCCAGGTACAAAAGAAAGTCATTTCTCCATCGAACTGTGACTGGCGATGAAAAGTGGATATATTTTGAGAATCTTAAGCGTAAAAGATCATGGGTAACTCCAGGCGAACCATCGACATCGACTGCAAGGCCAAATCGCTATAGATGGAAGATAATGCTTTGTGTTTGGTGGGATCAAAAAGGTGTGATCTATTATGAGCTGCTAAAACCTGGCGAAACTGTTAATACTGAATGCTACCGACAACATGATCAATTTGAATCAAGCTTTGTGTGAAAAACGACCGGAATATCAAAAAAGGCAACACAAAGTGATTTTGCTTCATAATAAAGCACCATCACACACAGCAAAACTGGTCAAGGAAACGATTGAGGCATTTGATTGGGGAATACTTTCGCATACGCTTACTCACCAAACTTGGCTCCGTCCGATTACCACTTATTTGCATCGCATGGGACACGCACTCAGCAGCGCTTCACTTCTTACGAAGATGTACGAAAATGGTTAGATGACTAGTTTGGCTCAAAAGAGCAACAATTTTTTTAGCGTGGCATCCACAAATTGTCAAACAGGTGGAAAAAATATATAGCTACCGATGGGCAATACTTCGAATAAAATATTTTTTATCATTTTCATGCAATAAATGTGTATTTTCTATAAAAAAATTTCAGTTTCATATTTACATACTCTATGTTAACGCAAACTGAATAAAATTGATTTTTAAGCCATTAATTTTTACTTCATTTTAATTTAAAAACATTAATTTATCAGGTGTTGTTTACTAATGATTATTCTATATGTTTACTAAAGTACTATGACTTACTTTAAAAATAAATAATTTTAAATGAATACATAAATTTTGTTTACTAATATGTTTACTATATATGTGACTACATAATAATTATGTATAAGAATTTGCTAATAGTAATAATTTGTTTTCGTCTCAGTGTATATATTGCACATGTGTAATATACAGGATAATCCACTTAAACTGAAAATTTTAATAATTCATTTATTTTTAAAGATATAGAAAAATGTTAAAGAAAAAAGTTGTATCGTTCAGCGAGATAATCAAGATTACCACCATTTTTAAAAATGAAATTATATAATCTTTCTTCAATATAATATTAAAAAGTCAATAGTTTAAATGATAATTTATTCTAGTATTTTTTAATTTAATATTTCAGAGAGTGAAAAAGAATTTAATTATGAACAAAAGTTCTTTTCTCAATTTTGGTTCAAACCACCATCAGATAGCGCGCAACCAGAGTATGCAGGAGTGTTTCTAATTTCAATCGCTAATGGGTGTATTCAGCACGACGACTGCTCATTGAGCTCTTGCATGAGCTCTGATTGGTATATTCCGTTACATTTAAAAATAGAGACCAAACAGATACAAGAGTGATAAGGGATTATCTCGATTTGTACAACAAATTAATGAAAATCCTTGATAACAGTAAAAATTGCATAATGTAAATTAAGGAAAAAAGTAAGAGCCTAGGTCATAAGTTCCAAGAAATTTAGAATTATATGTAGTGCATGGTAAAAGTTTTATCTATTGGGAGTACAAATAAGTTTCCGCCGTTTGCAAAAGACGCTACTAATAAACTACTAATAAACTAAGTTAAAATTGTTTGATATAAAACGACATATCGTAAGATTGGACATCCGGCAACACCATGATCATGAAATATTAATGATTTTGTATCAGCATCATATATTTTTTTTGTACGAAAATGTCGAGTTTTGAGCCGAATAAGTGTCATTTGCGGGAACTTTTGATTTACTTCTTTATGATAATTTGAAGAAATCTGCAGCTGAGGCTCATAGATTGCTTGTAGAAGCATATGGTGATGCTGCCTTAAGTGAGAGAAGTTGTCGTGAGTAGTTTCAAAAGTTTAAGAACGGTGAATTTGATGTCGAAAACAAAGAACGTAGCGGAAGGCCAAAAGTATACAAAGACGCGAAATTGGAAGCATTATTAGATGAGGATTCGTGCCAAACGCAAAAAGAACTTGCACTTACATTAGGAGGTACTCAACAAACAATTTCATATCGTTTGAAATCATTGGGAATGATTCAAAAGCAAGGGAATTGGATTCCATATGAACTGAAGCCGAGAAACGTTGAACGCCAATTTTTCACATGTGAAATGCTGCTTGCCAGGCATAAACGAAAGGGTTTTTTGTATCGTATAGTCACTGGTGATGAAAAATGGATCCATTATGATAACCTAAAGAAGAGGAAATCATGGGGACCACCTGGCCATACTTCAACATCGACAGCCAAGCCGAATATTCATGGAAAAAAACTCATGTTGTATATTTGGTGGGATCAGCTTGGTGTCGTGTATTATGAGTTGCTCACCGAACGAGATTACTGGGGCTCTCTACCGAACACAATTGATGAGATTGAGCTGAGCAAGGAAAAACGCGCCCACTACTACTCCAGGCAATGACAAAATTATTCTCCTGCATGATAATGGTCGACCATATGTTGCGGCGCCGGTCAAAACCTACTTAGAAACACTCAAATGGGAAGTTCTACCCTACCCGCCGTATTCTCCAGATATTGCTTTTTCCGACTACCACTTGTTCCGATCGATGACACATGGCCTGTCTGAACAGCACATCATATGAAGATACCAAAAATTGTATTGATGATAGGATAGCCTCAAAAGATGAAACGTTCTTCGACGCGGTATCCACATGCTACCAGAAAGATGGGAAAAAGTAGTGGCTAGTGATGACTTTGAATAACTTTGACTTACTTTGAATAAAACATTATGTACCGTTCTTCTACAATAAATGCTTAATTTTTTATAAAAAACGACGGAAACTTATTTCTACTCCTAATAAAAAATGTTTGAAACAAAAAATAATGGGATTTTTAAAAAGTTATCAGGTAATGATATTAATTTAATCTTGGAATGACCTTGGAAAGTGCTTTCAAAGTCAACATAAAAATCTTAAACGGAACTCCCTATTTTTCATAGTATATTTTTATTTATAGCTGATGTTGAGACGTTTCCATAACATTGATTATAAATTGATTATCTTTTCTTTATAAGTACTTTCCGAGTTATGGCATATTTGAAAGTTATAGTACCGTCGGCATTAGCATAGTTACCCAAGATATATTAGGTGTACAACTTTGCTTCCGCCGTTTTTTTCCGAAATTCGAGGCTTTATTGTAAAAAACTGGTTATACATTTATGATTCAAAGTATTGTCCATCGTTGGCCACTACTTTCTCCCATCTTTCGGGTAGCGTACGAATCCCGCGTCGAAAAAACTGATCATCTTTTGAGGCTATCCACGAATCGATCCAATTTTTTACTTCTTCATAAGACCGGAGGTGCTGGTCAGCCAGGCCGTGTGCCATTGATCGAAACAAGTGATAGAGGGAGCAACGTCTGGAGAATACGGCGGGTGGGGTAGGACTTCCCATTTCAACGTTTCCAAGTATGTCTTGACACTTTCGCAACATGGGGTCGAGGATTGTCATGCTGCAAAATCACTTTATCGTGTATTGCTCTCGTTGTATTGCGGCCGTTTGTCTTTCAATGCTCGGCTCAAACGCATCAATTGCGTTCGATATCGATCGCCTGTGATTGTTTCAGTCGGTTTTAACAGTTCATAGTACACTACGCCGAGCTGGTCCCACCAAATACAGAGCATGACCTTGGACGTCAAAATCACCGTTCTTGAAGCGTTGAAACTACTCACGACACGTTCTTTCTCTAATAGCGGCCTCATCATAAGTATTTGAGAGCATTCGATGAGCCTCAGCCGCAGATTTCTTCATATTGAAGCAAAAAATTTGGCTCATAAACTGACATTTTCAATTGAGAATAACTTTATGATGCAGACACAAATCGACTAATGTTTCTATGGGGTTATGTTGACAGATGCCCAAGTTTATTGTATGACGTCTATGATCTATTTATTTCGACCACTTACCGCTAAAGCCATCTATAGGAAAAGCAAAGTTGTACACTTAATAATGTACCCGATGAAATAACATCTTTTAAACAATACAAAAAAAATGCTTATATAAAGAGCTAAGGCATTTCAAATTATTGTTAAAATGGAAATTGTTATTAATAAAAAATTGTCAAAGGCAAATGGTACAAAAAATAAAAGGTAGAACATTTCATTCACCATTTTCTTTACAAGAAACATTAAACAAATTGTGTAAAAATATCGATCCAATAAATAAAAAATGAAATTATTTTAGAGGTATTCCGACAAATTCCAAAATTATTTGGAAGACATGGTAGATAAAAAAAAATATATAATGCTTTAATATGCTTAAAATGTACAATCCTTTTTATAAATATATTATATTGCCGAATACTATTGATGAATTACATTTAGAGGAATTAAATAATCCAGAATTTGTAATACAAGACACAGAAAATGATATAGAATCTGTTTTGCATGACAATCACGAATTGCGTCCCAAAATTGAAATACAAAAAATAATAAAATAACAAAAATCTTAAACGATAAATATCAGGCTATGTTAACTCAGATTGATGAGAGGGATGATAGTTATTATGATATACTATTTATTCTTTATATGAAAAAAAGTCACATGAAAGTTATACTGTCTTATACTAAATGTTAAAAATTCAAGCATTGCCTTTGGATAACCTTTGTGAAAAAAATTTAAATCTCTTGTGTTTTCCAGATTTGTATCCTTTTGATATTAATGGACAACATGAAACTAGGCGGGAATATTTGTCAATTATGTCGTGATATCTACCATAAATTGAATATAACTAAATTGCAAGATCGTTATATGGCTAAAGAATATTAGTGGGAAAAAATTTGTGACGTTTTTTTAATGCCCTCTAATGAGAAAAACGCCACGAACTTTTTCCCACACCTAATATTTAGAAGAATTGCCTAAAAAGTTATTAGAAACAGATTTGAATATACTTTTTCCACTCTAAGAAATACGGAACAATATTGGCATAAACCAAGAAATAATTTGGAGTGTATGATATAACATTACGAACCTGCAATATTTTTTATAACATTAAGTCCTAATGAATGGTTGTGGAATAACTTAGGTGAATACTGAGTGTGGGAAAAAGTTCATGGCGTTTTTCCCGCTAGATGACATTAAATGCTCAGCAGTCGGCAACTACAATCGCATCGGCAACACTAGATATGCGTTTAAAAAGTGACATTTTAATCTTTGTTTTGAGCCGAAAAAGATTGAAATCGGTGAAGTGGATCAAAAGTTATTTTATTTTGAAAATGGAAATAAATAAGGAAAAAATTCGCTACATTTTGCAGTATCACTACGATAAAAGCAAGAATGCTGCACAGGATTGTGAAAAAATTTGCGCTATTTACGGTGAAGATACTCTATCGAAATCAGCAGCACGGAAATAGTTCGCTCGCTTTCGTGCTGGAAATTTCGATGTGAAAGATGAACCTCGCTCCGGTCGACCAATCACTGAAAAGTCCGATGAAATCATGGTAAAAGTCGAGCGTGATAAGCATGTGAGCACTGTAGAGATTGCCAGGCATCGACAACGAAACAGTTTTAAATCATTTACACAAAGCTGGATACAAAAAGAAGCTCGATGTTTGGGTTCCTCACGAGTTGAGTGTTAGGAACATGATGGACCGAATTAACATTTGTGATACGCTACTGAAACGGAATTGAGGCATTTCTGAAGAGAATGATAACTGGTGATGAAAAATGGATCACTTACGACAATTCAACTAGAAAAAGATCGTGGATAAAGAAAGGAGAGAAGGCGCAAGCAATCGCAAAACCTGGATTGACGAGAAGATGATTGTGTGTGTGGTGAGACTGGAAGGGAATCATTCACTATGAGCTGTTATCGTCCAATCAAACAATTAATTCCGAACTCTACTGTGAACAACTGCAGAGATTACAACAAGCAATTGAGAGGAAGCGGCCAGAATTAATCAATAGAAGAGGTGTCGTCTTCCATCACGATGCTCGACCACACACATCTTTGATGACTCGGCAAAAATTGCGAGAGCTTGGCTGGGAATTTTAATGCATCCACTGTATAGTCCTGACATAGCATCCTCAGACTATCATTTGTTTAGGTCTCTGCAGAACTCTCTTAATGGTGTAAAGCTAGCTTCAAAAGAGGCCTATGAAAATCACTTGAAGCAGTTTTTCGATCAGAAATCACAGTTCTATCGCGATGGAATTATGGCTCTGCCCCAAAAATAGCAAAATATTATAGAAAATAATGGAGCATATTTGGTTTAAATAAATTGATTTCAAATTCACTCTAAGAAAAACACTTTAATTTTACTAAAAAATCGCCACGAACTTTTTCCCATAATATATTCGTTAAGTAAATGGTCTAATTTCTCTTTATTACTAGTGTTCTTATTGCTCCTGTATCAACATCGAAATTTCTCAATAATAAGTTTCAGGCGATCCTTTATTTTATTTGTTCCAAAGATCTCAGATTGAAGTAATACATTTCTTCTGGCGACGAGAATATCAAGATAGAGACGTACAACATCTTCATCTATTAGTTTGAATTAAAAACGCCCTAATTCTTACTAAAACTGCTGCGGAAGAAGTTTCTAAATTTATTTTATATTTATATAACGTATGAATTAAACCGAATGAAAAATCTTCATCAACATTATATAGACGAATCAATATGCATCAACGATTTATACATAACGACTATTATCTTCGTTTTAAAAAAAAAAGCATAAAACTTATCATATATGTCATTTTGATTTTCCTCATCCTTCTACTGACACGTTGATTTTGAGAAATATTGTAAATTCGATAATAGGTAGGAAACAATTGAAACATAAAAGCAAACTTTATGATTTTCCGTGAACAGAATATAAATGATTATAATCGCATCATTCTTACTACTTGGGAAATACGGATATTGGATAATTTATTGGTGACAACACGGGTACTTACGTATTATATTACTAAGTATTTGAATAAAGCAGCAAAATGTAAATTATCTGATTCTGTCCTTAATAGTACAAATAGTAAGAACAAATCATTAGCAAGCTATCTTTGGAATATTGCTTTGCGATTCACTAATAATAGAGAATATGGAGCTTTTGAAACAGCTAATACAGTGTTAGGCATTCCTCTACATGGAACTGATAGAAACACAACTATTAAATAGTTAGATGTTAATCAGATACGGTATAGAAAAGTCCAAAGCTGTAAAGAAATTAAAACTCTCGATGAAAATTCTACCGACATATTTTGTCCATCTATAATAGATAGTTATTATCCAAATAGACCGAAAAAATTTAAAACCATGTCTTTATATGAATTTGTGTAATGGCACGATGTAACAAAAATCAAACTAATAAATAAAAAAATTATAAATATTATATTATAAAATAATGGTTATTATTTGAAACGGCGACAACATGAATGTCTTATCAATCATTATATAATAGATATGATGTCAATACGCAATCGGAAAAGTATTTCTTTTCATTACTTCTTATGTTTAAACCATGGCGAAAAATGCAAGATCTTAAAAATTGATATGATATTTATGCAGAATCATTTCATAATGACAAATTACATCTTGAAAAAGCATTGGAGTATCATGAAAAATTAATTGAAAAATACATTTGAAACTGTGAAGCGTTAATTCAACTTCGATGTTTTAGAAAAATATATCTCAAGATAATCCAGTAGGTATACAAAATATTCAAGCTAGTGATGCAAGATTTTAAACATCTTGGAAAGACAAACAAGAAATCGATATAACTGAAATGATTTCAAAATTGAACGTGGATCAAAAAAGAGTATTTGATAGAGTCACTAATACTATAATATCAGATAAATCACTACTACGATTACATGTTAGCGAAGGAAGTACTAGCCAAAGTTTCTTGATTAAAATAATTAAATGTTGGTTAAAACAAAATCTCAAGAAAGATACTGCTGTAACAGCACCTACTGGCATTTAATATAGATGATTTGACAGTTTTACAGATTATTGCAATTACCAATTGAACATACTCCTAAATATAAACAATTAGCTAACCACATTTTGAAAATTTTATGAGCAGATCTTAAAGATGTTAGTCTTATTATTTTTTAATTGATAAAGTGTTAATGATATCTAATTTATGATATTTAATTCTTATATATATATATATATATATACATTTACTATCTGAAATATTCGATACTACTGCGATTGTGATGATGATTTGTTCGGTCAAAAGCACATTCTTTTATTTGGAGATCTTCAGTTGTCTTCACATGTCTTCTGTACATGAAGATCCTTTATATAATTAACAGCAGAAAACATTTGTAAATATTTTGGTTCTTTGAGTGCTATTAATTTATGAACTACTTTATTTGATTATGGTAAACTAATAATCAATATGCACCAGCAAGGAGATCTTATGAGTTACTTTTCAGAATTCGCGTTAGTTTATTAACACCGTCTGAGTGTGATATTCTTGAAAAAAGAAAAATATCTTTCAAAGGTGAATCTTTTGAAACAAGATTAAATGAATTATGTGATTTTATTAATAATTTGTCATCTGATACTGTTTGTTTATTACTTACTTATCACATGTGTAATGAATTAAACGCTGCAATGTTAAATCGTATTATTTCCAAAAAAATACTTTTAATTGTTGAAGATACGATTGATTGTATTTTATATATGAAAAAAAAGTAATAACAACGGTATTAGCAAATAATTATGATGATACTAGAACAGCTGTCAAAGTAAATTATAATTAAAATTGGAGCAAAAGTTATGATAAGACGCAATATAGATGCCAGTTTGAATTCTCGTGAACGGTACAATTGTTACAATTATATCAATTGTAAAGGATAAAACTACTGATTATATAGAAAAGATAAAAATTCTTTTACCGACTGGTTTGGAGTATTTCATTGAAAGAATAAGTGTTAAATTTCAATTGATGGATAGAGTATACATTATTAGAAATCAATTTCCATTATCTCTGAGTTATAACATTACCATTCATAAAAATCAAGGTTTGAGCTTGCAAAATGTTGTTATTTAGGTAACAATATATTTAATTGGTCAGGTTTATGTTGCAATATCTCAAGTAATATCTCTTGATGGTTTGCATTTAATTATTGGGAGTACAAATAAGTTTCCGCCGTTTTTTATCAAAAATTAAGCATTTATTGTGAAAGAATGGTACATAATGTTTTATTCAAAGTAATGGCCATCGCTAGCCACTACTTTTTCCCATCTTTCTGGTAGCATGTGAATACTGCGTCGGAAGAACGCTTCATCTTTTGAGACTATCCAATCATCGATACAATTTTTGGTATCTTCATATGATGTGAAATGCTGTTCAGACAGGCCATGCGTCATCGATCGGAGACAAGTGTAGTCGCAAAGAGCAATGTCTGGAGAATACGGCGGGTGGGGTAGAACTTCCCATGTGAGTATTTCTAAGTAGATTTTGACCGGCGCCGCAACATGTAGTCGAGCATTATCATGCAGGAGAATAATTTTGTCATGCCTGGAATAGTAGTGGGCGCGTTTTTCTTTGAATGTTCGGCTCAAATCAATCTCATCAATTGTGTTCGGTAGAGAGTTCCAGTAATAGTCTCGGTTCGAGCAACTTATAATACACGACACCAAGCTGATCCCACCAAATACACAACATGAATATTCGGCTGTCGATGGTGAAGCATGGCCAGGTGATCCCTATGATTTTCTCTTCTTTGAGTTATCGTAGTGAATCCATTTTTCATCACCAGTGACTATACGATGCAAAAACCCTTTCATTTATGCCTGGCAAGCAGCATTTCACATGTGAAAAATCAGCGTTCAATGTTTCTCGGCTTCAGTTCATATGGAACCCAATTCCCTTGCTTTTGAATCATTCCCAATAATTTCAAACGCTATGAAATTGTTTGTTGAGTCACTTCTAATGTAAGTGCAAGTTTTTTTTGCATTTCGCACGAATCTTCATCCAATAATGCTTCCAATTCCGTATCTTTGTATACTTTTGCCTTCCGCTACGTTCTTTGTCTTCGACGTCAAATTCACCGTTCTTAAACTTTTGAAACCACTCACGACAACTTCTCTCACTTAAGGCAGCATCACTATATGCTTCTACAAGCAATCTATGAACCTCAGCTGCAGATTTCTTCAAATTACCATAAAGAAGTAAATCAAAAGTTCCCGCAAATGACACTTATTTGGCTCAAAACTCAACATTTTCGTACAAAAAAAAATATATGATGCTGATACAAAATCACTAATATTTCAAGGTTATGGTGTTGCCGGATGTCTAATCTTACGATATGTCGTTTTACATCAAACAATTTTAACTATATGTTTAACTATAGTTTATTAGTGGCGCCACCTTCAAAATTATTGGGAGCACAAATAATTTCCGCCGTTTGCAAAAGTTATTACTAATATTTTTAATACTAATATTTTTCTTTCAATTTCTATTAAAGAAGAAAAGTTGTAATCTTGATAATTTAATAAACTCTACTTTTCATCACATTGACTTTTCATCACTTGTCAGACATTTGATAAATTATATTGTAGAAAATATTGTAGAAAAAATGATATATTATATAAAAGTGAATTAGTTTCGACAAAAGAAATACTTATTATCAATTTAATATCATTTTTTTCAGAAGATGATAAATTAAGATAGCATATAAATAAAGATAGCATATAAATTTAGTTTATGCGGTGTCCCGATAACAAAAATAATAATAGCTGGACAGACATATAAAATTAAATATGAATGATATATTTCATTACAGTTCGTATATCGACGAGGATCATTACATAAATATGTGTAGAGAAGGAACATCTTGGATTGAAATTGATGATGCGCAAGTTATAAAAAAACAATAATCTAGAAGTACTAAAGATACTTCCATATTATTTTTACAGAAAAATGTTACTAAAAATATAATAAGCAACATATATTTATAACCACTCTAAATTGAGACTATTTGTATCCTATTTCGAAAGTCTTTTTATTCCAATCTCGCAAAGAAAAGTAATAGTAATTTGAACTTTTCTTTAAAAATAATTTCATTGAAGGTCTTTCTATTCCGATTCAAGTAATAATTGTTTTCGGCCTGGTTGCATCAACGTTACTTTAAGTGTGACTCTAACTGTGACTTTAAGACTTAAAACTCTATCTGCCTCGTTTTAAAGCCGAAAAAAGATACAGATAGACAGAGTTTAAGTCTCGTTTAAAATCAAAGTAACATTGATTATTATATAAAAATAAAAGATAATGTACCAGTCAAGTATAAATGCCAATCAAGTTATTACAAAAAATCAAGTAATTACAGCATTAACTCTACTTAAAAAATTGTTACATATTATATAAATAATGTCAGAAAATCCTTAATAGTATAGATGATTGTTGTTTTTATACATATTGATTTTTATATTACAATTATAAAACGATGGGAGAGGCGTAATATACAAACTTAAAAAATTTTTAAAAAAAAGGTCAAAAAGCACTAAGATTGTGTTCATCCAATAAAACTATTTTACGGTAAAACCTAAATATGATAAAACCTAGATGATACGTATTGAAAAAAAATAGTGTATCAAATCAAAAACTACAATCCAAGTGATTATCTTTACTAAGTGATACGATATATCTTTTTATATTTTCATTGAAAGTTTTCATATTTTAATCTCTTGACCTAAAAAAATAATAATAACTTTCAAAAAGTAAAATACAAGTGGTATTATCCTTATTATTAGTTCTAATAATGACACGTATTTTGTATCTTTATCAAAATAATTAATTAAATTCTACCAAATTAAGAAGTGAAACAAGACTATCTTTTTATTATCTTTTTCTTTACTTAACTTTAATGATATGTATAATATCATGTGTATAGAAGATTTAATATTAATAACAGGTGCCAAGTTATTTATTATTTACTTAATTCCAATGATATACATATTATTTTTATAAAAGAAAAAGATCTGATATTAACAATGGCGCAAAGTTGAATAAAATTATAAAATTTTTATGAAGTTAAATGCTACTTGACATTTTTATATTACAATTATAAAACGATGGAGGAGGCATTATATACAAACTTACCTTTTCAAAAAAAGATAAAGGCGCTAAAAGCGTGTGCTCAACCAATAAAACTATTTATAAACTATTTATAATAAAACTATTTATAATAAAACTATTTATAATAAAACTATTACGGTAAAACTTAAATCATTATATAAGTATGTGTAAAGAAGGAACATCTTGGATTGAAATTGATGATGCGCAAGTTATAAAAAAATAATGCCTAGAGATGCTAAAAATATTTCCATATTATTTTTATAGAAAAATGTTATCAAAAATATATAATAAGCAACATATATAATATTTAAAACCATTCTAAATTGAGACTATTTGTATTCCTATTCCGAAAGTCTTCTTATTCCAATCTCGCAAAGAAAAGTAATAGTAACTTGAACTTTTTTTTAAAAATAATTTTCATTGAAGATCTTCCTATTTTGATTCAAGTAATAATTGTTTTAAGCCTGATGGCACCAACGTTATTTTGACTTTAAGCGAAACTTAAAACTCTATCTGCTTCGTTTTAAACGAAAAAAAGACGAAAAAAAGATACAGATAGAGTTTAAGCCTCATTTAAAATCAAAGTAACGTTAATTATTACATAAAAATAAAAGATAATACGTATAAATATCAGTCAAGTTATTAAAAAAGATTAAGTAGTTATAACATTAATTCTACTTAAAAAATTGTTATATATTATATAAATAATATCACAAAATCCTTAATACTAGATGACTGTTGTTTTTATACACATTGATTTTTATATTATAATTATAAAACGGTGGGAGAGGCGTTATATACTATCTTTTTAAAAAAAAGGCGCTAAGAAAGGTGCTGCATCCAATAAAATTATTTTACGGTAAAACAAATAAACTTAAATAATGACACGTATCATTTGTATCTTTATCAAAATAATTAATTAAATTCCACCAAATTAAGAAATGAAACCTAAGACTATCTTTTTATTATTTTTTTATTTATTTAACTTTAATGATTGAATGAAATTATAAAATTTTTATGAAGTTAAATGCTATGTACAATATATATATATATATATATGTGCAAGGAAATAATTCAAACAGGTATGCGGTTTAGAATAAGTATTAAGTATTTATACGGCATGCGTTATACATTATAAAAGCATATATAAGTATAATTATATATAAATATAATTAAAAATAGGATAATTTTAGATTTGTAACATGCGTTATAAGAGCGATGCGTAGATTTAAGATTTAAGATTAAATTAAAAATTGATTATACTTGTAATTGTAATTGTAATTTTAATGTTAATTAAAATAATGACATGTATTATTTGTATCTTTATCAAATTAATTAATTAAATTCTACCAAATTAAAAAATAAATCCAAATAAAAAAAAAGATTATTTTATCATTTTATTATTTATTTATTCTAATGATATGTATCATGTGTATAAAAGATTTGATATCAACAACTGGCGTCAAGTTAATTTTATATATAATAATATAATTTTTAACAAGTAAAATTGTTCTGTTACCTTTTTAAATTCTTTTTCTATTTGATGTACAGATGTCTTTTTTATTTATCAGTTTTGAAAATTCATTGAATGTTTCGACTCTCTTTCGAATCTTCTTCAGCAATGTTCTTATTCTATATTGGATTTCGCGAACGGACAAGATAGTCACTCACAGATTACCAAAATTTTTTAGATTCATTAAAAGTAAAATTAAAAGTCTAACCCAAGTGGTACTTTATAATATATTATGTATCTATTTAATATTTTCATTGAAAGTCTTTTTATTTCAACTTCTCAAAAAATAGTAGTAATAATTTTAATTCTTCTTCAAAAGTATTTTCATTCAGTCTTCCTATTCCAACACAAGAAATAATATCTTTAATTTTCTTCAAACAATATTATAAAAATTATCACTCACAAAATTTATTTGCAAGTATACTTCAAATAAATTTATTTGCAAGTTACTTGAACGTGTATAGTCGATCTAACAAAATTGTTGAACAAAAAAAAATGAAATATACTGGTATATACTTTATACCCATTCGAGACTCTTGTTATCTATCACAAGTGACAATGTATTCAATTTTCGCTAAAAATATTAGGTGTACAATTTTGGTTCCGCCGTTTTTTTTCCGAAATTCGAGGCTTTATTGTAAAAAACTTATACATTTATGATTCAAAATATTGTCCACCGCTGGCCACTACTTTCTCCCATCTTTCGGATAGCGTACGAATCCCGCGTCGAAAAAACCGGTCATCTTTTGAGGCTATCCACGAATCGATCCAATTTTTTACTTCTTCATAAGACCGGAAGTGCTGGTCAGCTAGGCCGTGTGTCATTGATCGAAACAAGTGATAGTCAGAGGGAGCAACGTCTAGAGAATACGGCGGGTGGGGTAGGACTTCCCATCCAACTTTCAACGTTTCCAAATATGTCTTGACCACTTTCGCAACATGGGGTCATTGTCATGCTGCAAAATCACTTTATCGTGTCTCTCGTTGTATTGCGACCGTTTGTTTTTCAATGCTCGGCTCAAACGCATCAATTGCGTTCGATACCGGTCTCCTGTGATTGTTTCAGTCGGTTTTAACAGTTCATAATACACTACGCCGAGCTGGTCCCACCAAGTACAGAGCATGACCTTGGAGCCGTGAATATTCGGTTTGGCCGTCGACATGGAAGCATGGCCGGGAACTCCCCATGATTTTCTGCGCTTAGGATTATCGTAATGAACCCATTTTTCGTCCCCAGTCACATCTGCGATGCAGAAATCCCTTCCGTCTTTGCCTTTGAAGCAGCTGTTCACAAGCAAACAAACGCCGTTCAACATCTCTTCAATTCGTATCCAATTTCCTTGCTTCTGAATCATTCCCATGGCTTTGAGGCGTTTTGAAATGGCTTGTTGAGTCATTCCCAATGATCGTGCAAATTCTTCTTGATTTTGACACGAGTCTTGCTCAAGTAATGCCTCCAATTCTGCATCTTCTCTCTTCCACCACTATGCCGATCTTTGACGTCAAAATCACCGTTCTTGAAGCGTTGAAACCACTCACGACACGTTCTTTCACTAATAGCGACCTCATCATAAGTATTTGAGAGCATTCAATGAGCCTCAGCCGCAGATCTTCATATTGAAGCAAAAAATTAAAACCTCCCGCAAATGACGAGAATTTGGCTCGTAAACTGACATTTTCATTCGAGAATAACTTTATGATGCAGACACAAATCGACTAATGTTTCTATGAGGTTATGTTGACAGATGCCCAAGTTTATTGTATGACGTTTATGATCTATTTATTTCGACCACCACTTACCGCTAAAACCATCTAGGAAAACGGCGGAAGCAAAGTTGTACACCTAATATTATATTAAAAAGTTATGTTACTTAACTAAAGTGTTATAAAGAATTTAAAGAGATAACAGAATAAAAAAATTTAATTTAAATAAAAGTAAAAAACACTTGGCGTTGCTAGACTGAATATTAAAAACAATAAAGAATATGTATAATTTAATCAGTGTTGCACTGAATAAAAACAAATTTTATTTTTGTTTAGATATATCTATATTTGTGTAAGATATATCATCTATTCTTCTAAGTAAGAAGTCTAGCTGTGTATACCACACGTAATCAAATTTATACCAAATAAATATCAAAAGCTCTATTTTAAACTGATAAATTGAGATACCTTATATCTATTTGGATTATGTACGTTTGTATGACTTGTACATATATACATATCTACATGTATTATCAGAAAACATTGTAGTGGTATTACTTGTTCGCGTGTACACACGTTGATTATTTTTTATTTCTATTTCGTTGATTGTGACAAATTTTTATTCATCTTCTTATTTCATCTAAATCAGGCCTGTTCAATTTGAGCTCTGGAGCCAAAATGCAAAACCATCAATGTAAAAAAATTCAATGTAAAATTTTAGAACTATATAGTATTGATTAATTGTTACTTTGATGCATATCAATAAACACTTTACAATCCCCGAACTTACTTACTCTTACCCACATTGAATTTTTTTGCGTCGATGACTGCGTTTTAACTCCGCAGCAAATTGGATAAGCCTGATCTAAATTATTCTTGTTTTTAATTTATTACATTTATTATATTTGGAGGTTTAGCAACGCCAAGTATTTTTACTTTTATTTAAATTAAATTTTTTTGTTCTGTTACCTCTTTAAATTCTTTATAATACTTTAGTTAAGTAAGGTAACCTAACTTCTTGATATAATATTTTTAGCGAAAATTGAATACATTATTGTCACTTGCGATAGATAACAAGAATCTCGAATGGATACAAAGTACATACCAGTATATTTCATTTTTTTTTGTTCAACAATTTTGTTAGACCGACTATACACGTTCAAATAATTTGTGAAGTATATACTTGTGCAAGTAAATTTTGTAAGTGATAATTTTTATAATGTTGTTTGAAGAAAATTAAAGCTTGGTAGTACAAATAAGTTTCCGCCGTTTTTAATCAAAAATTAAGCATTTATTGTGAAAGAATACATAATGTTTTATTCAAAGTAATGGCCATCGCTAGCCACTACTTTTTCCCATCTTTCTGGTAGCATGTGGATACTGCGTCGGAAGAACGCTTCATCTTTTGAGACTATCCAATCATCGATACAATTTTTGGTATCTTCATATGATGTGAAGTGCTGCTCAGACAGGCCATGTCTGACAGGCCATCATCGATCGGAGACAAGTGGTAGTCACAAAGAGCAATGTCTGGAGAATACGGCGGGTGGGGTAGAACTTCCCATGTGAGTATTTCTAAGTAGATTTTGACCGGCGCCGCAATATGTGGTCGAGCATTATCATGCAGGAGAATAATTTTGTAATGTCTGGAATAGTAGTGGGCGCGTTTTTCCTTGAATGCTCGGCTCAATCTCATCAATTGTGTTCGGTAGAGAGCCGCTGGCTAATGCTCTCGTTCGGTTTGAGCAATACACGACATTCATAATACACCAAGCTGATTCCACCAAATACACAACATGAGTTTTTTTCCATGAATATTCGGCTTGGCTGTTGATGTTGAAATATGGTGAGATGGTCCCCATGATTTCCTCTTCTTTGGGTTATCGTAGTGGATCCATTTTTCATCACCAGTGACTATACGATGCAAAAAATTCTTTCATTTATGCCTGGCAAGCAACATTTCACATGTGAAAAATCGGCGTTCAACGTTTCTCTTCAGTTCATATGGAACCCAATTCCCTTGCTTTTGAATCATTCCCAATGATTTCAAACGATATGAAATTGTTTATTGAGTCACTCCTAATATAAGTGCAAGTTCTTTTTGCATTTCGCACGAATCTTCATCCAATAATGCTTCCAATTTCGCGTCTTTGTATACTTTTGGCCTTCCACTACGTTCTTTATCTTCGACGTCAAATTCACCGTTCTTAAACTTTTGAAACCACTCACGACAACTTCTCTCACTTAAGGCAGCATCATATGCTTCTACAAGCAATCTATGAGCCTCAGCTGTAGATTTCTTCAAATTAAAGAAATAAATCAAAAGTTCCCACAAATGACGCTTATTTGGCTCAAAACTCGACATTTTCGTACAAAAAAAAATACTGATACAAAATCACTAATATTTCAAGGTTATGGTGTTGCCGGATGTCCTTACGATATGTCGTTTTACATCAAACAATTTTAACTATAGTTTATTAGTGGCGCCGTCTTTTGCAAATGGCGGAAACTTATTTGTACTCTATTATTTCTTGTGTTGGAATAGTATATTGGAATAGGAAGACTGAATGAAAATATTTTTGAAGAAGAATTAAAGTTTTATTACTACTACTTTTTTGAGAAGTTGAAATAAAAAGACTTTCAATAAAAATATTAAAAGATACATAATATATCATATAGTAAAGTACCATTTGATTTTTTAATTTTACAATACTTTTAATGAATCTAAAAAATTTTGGTAATCTGTGAGTGACTCTATCTTGTCCGTTCGCGAAATCTAATATAGAATAAGAATATTGCTGAAGAAGACTCGAAAGAAGAGTCGAAATGTTCAATGAATTCTCAAGGTTGTAAATAAAGAAGATATCTATACATCAAACAATTTTACTTACTATAAAAATTATACTATATATAAAATTATTTGATATTGCTAGTTGATATCAAATTTTTTATACACATTTTTATATATCATTAAAAAAATAAAAATAGTATCACTTGGATTTTACTTTTTAATTGTAGGGAATTAAGTAAATGTACTAGTTTAACTTGGCGCCTGTTGTTGATATCAAATCTTTTATACACATGATACATATATTTAGAATTAAGTAAATAATAAAATGGTAAAATAATCTTGGATTTTACTTTTTTATTTGGTAGAATTTAATTAATTAATTTTATAAAGATACAAATGATCCGTGTCATTATTTTAATTAACATTAAAATTACAATCACAATTACATAATCAATTTTTAATCTTAAATCTTAAATCTACGCACCGCTCTATAATGCATGTCTTACAAATCTAAAATTATCTTATTCTTAATTATATATGCTATTACAATGTATAATGCACGCTGTATAAATACTTAATACTTATTCTAAACCGAGTATAAACTATACCTGTCTGAATTATTTTCTTGCATATACATATACAGTGATTCGCATTAATATTCGGACATCATGATTGAATTTTAGAAATTTTTACCTTCTAAATATAATTTTTGTTGGAATTTACGGCTTTTGTTTTAAATTCATTATAGTTACTAGAAATATAAATTTTATTTCTGTAATTACTTTATATGATATAGTTTCGAATATGTTAAACTATAGACAGAAGTAGACATAATCCGAATATTACAAATCTAATAAATTTCAAAAATTTTCTATGGGATTTAAATCTGACTGTGGTGGAGGATGTAATACTTTTGGACAGTTATATAATAAATATTCTTGCACTATTTACGACTTATGTTTTAGATCATTGATCTTGTCTGTTTTAGATCTTGAACAATTTGAAACTATCTCATATTCATATTATTAGTACTTTTTATTAAATTGTCTTTTAGAATATTTAAATATTTATTTTTACCCAAAATTCCATCAATGAAAATTAATTCATCTACTCCTTTACTTAAAATACAACTCCAAACCATTAAATTTCCACCGTGTGTCATAGTTAGCTTAAAATTTTTTAATTTGAATTCTTCGTTTGCTTTTTGCCATATCATTTTCCGTCCGTCAGATCCAAAAATGTTAAATTTGCTCTCATCAGCGAATATTACATCATTTCATCATATTTGTTCTTTAGAAATAAATTCCTTGGCGGAAATTAATCTTTTCTTCCGATTCGCTTCATTTATGAACGGCTTTTTATGTAGCAATTCTATCATTGTAATCACTTTCTTTTAATGCTCGACGAATTGTCAGGATGTATCTTCTTGTTAGTCTCTTCGTATAATTCTGAGGTCAATTTTGCACTTAATCCAAGATTTACTTTTATTTTCCTAATAATTTTACGTTTATCCTATGAGTTAAATTTTAGACGTCCTTTCTGAATTATTGATTCAATATGATCTTCACAAACATATCGTTTTACAATATCTGCTACCATACTCTTACTCAAATTTATTAATTTACCGATTTCTCGACATAATTTGCCTTTTTCATAATGAAAAATAACAAGTTGCCGTTTATCAAATGAACTATTTTTGTCTTTACGTCCCATTTTCATTGTTAACTTGTGTGATCTTGGGGAAATTAGATTAACTCAATTCAACATGAACATATTTTGTATGACTTACTTCATGGTAAACAAGTAAGGAATAAACTAACTTGATTTCCAAGAGTCAATAAATATAAAATATATTGAGTGTCCGAATATTTTTGCAATTGTAAAATTAAGGATTAACTTATTTAATATTTTTTTACATTGAAAACTACATTAGTTAAATAAACAAAATTAATTTTTTACATTTATTAATTTTTTACATTTATAATGCGCGTTTCCAATGATTAAAAAACTGTAAATTTCTTAATCCTATAAAAATTATATTTCAAAAATAATAGTTTCTCTATTATTATGATGTGCGAATATAATGTCACTGTACATAGCTTTAACTTCATAAAAATTTTATAATTTCATTCAACTTTGCATCATTGCTGATATTAAACTTTTTTTTTAAAAAATAATAAGTGTATCATTGGAATTAAGTAAATAATAAATAATCTGGCGATTGTTGATATCAAATCTTTAATATACATATTACACATTCCATTAAAGTTAAGTAAATAAAAAGATAATAAAAAGATAGTCTTGGGTTTCACTTCTTAATTTGGTGGAATTTAATTAATCAATTGAATTAATTATTTTGATAAAGATACAAATGATACATGTCATTATTTAGATTTTACCGTAAAATAATTTTATTGGATGAACATCTTTCTTAGCGCCTTTTTTTTAAAAAGGTATATAATCTCCCCCATCGTTTTATAATTGTAATATAAAAATCAATGTGTATAAAAAACAACAATCATCTATACTATTAAGAGTGAGAAAAAGTTCGTGACGTTTTTCCCATTACATCTAACGAAAGTCACGAACTTTTTCCCACACCTAATATTAAAGATTTTGTGACATTACTTTAATTGTTATATAATATATAACAATTTTTTAAGTAAAATTAATGCTGTAACTACTTGATCTTTTTTAGTAACTTGACTGGTATTTATATATATTATCTTTTGTTTTTATGTAATAATTAATACTTTGATTTTAAACGAGATAAATTATTACCGGAAAATGTTGAAATAGTATTCCACATGAAAAATTTATTAGCATTAAACTTTAATTATTAAACAATGTGAAAATTGTATTACAAACACTGTTCCATAGCTGGTTAATTATCGTCATGTTGTTTTTGCTTTTTCTTTTTTATTAAGATTTTGGAGAATTTGTATTGAATATTTGAAAAATATTCTATAATCCGGCCAGATAATTACTTTACCAGATATCCGACCGAATATTGAATATTCTGTGATACATTCTTTTCAGATATCCAATATTTAGTATTCGATAATTCTATTGAGTGCATCCTTACTTGTTTAATTAAGGTATTTCTCCGGCTACAATCACGTTAAAAAGTTAATCACGTACAACCTATGAATATGCCTCTCCGCGCGTGTTCTCTGAAGTGTGAAGTGCTTTTGAGGCGAGCGTACATACACATGCATAAATGTCGTATCTGTGTACACGAACACTAGTTTGCACTGAAGACAGTTAAAATGTGGCAACAGCAGTCTTTGTCAATAAATTTATTCAGTCTATCTTCTCGGCGTAGGAGAATTTCATCACATTACAAAAAAAATTATTTTTAAATCAGAAGCTACGAATCACAATCGGATGATAGGTATTGGAAATCAACTTAATGTTTAACAATTTAAAGTACATAACTTTAATAATTAAAAGTACATAATTTTAAATTATAAGTATATAGAATCATATGTTTCAACCTTTATCGGCTCATCTTCAGTATACAATTTTTAAAAAATAAATAAACTACTTGCGCTTTGATAGTTGACATAGATATGATAGTTCTATAACATGTTCTCTCTTCAAATTTTGCAATATTAAAGAAATTTAATTATTCTTCTTTGAATATTTCACATCCATATCTCTGATGTGATCCTTCTCCATATTTCGATTATTGTAAAGCAATTCAATTTCACTCATTACAGTTTTATGATTAGAAACCATTCTCAGTATCTAGATTTAAATAATTATTAACTAAACATATTGTATAATTTTGTCTCAAATTATTTGTACCTTTAAGAATCCAATACTTTCAAATTGCAATAAGTTCATAAGCCACAGATATATTATTATAAAATAAATTACGTTAAGAAAGTTATTTTCAAAGATTTAACAACCAATGATTATGAAATAGAAGCAAAGGTATTGTGTTAAAGGAGATGTAGTTGAAGGGGAAACATGTGTGGTAGTGAAAAGAAAGGAAGGAAAACCAATTAGGAAAGAGATAATGCCTGTAAGATCAGAAAGTACAAACCAAGAAGAGATTCCGTGTCATTCTGCTTATTCCATTATGTTATTTTATGTGAATCATCTCTAAAATCAATATTTTATTATAAGGTGATTCATAATCTAAAATCTCGTCTCATTTAAAATTATGTATGATCATATTCTAAGCGGTGATTGGAAATTACCGATGATGCGCCAGTACTTTTTATTAATATCATTTACATGTTCATTTATTCTAGTTTTTATTTTTTTTAATCTAACCCACATATGTCGCATCACAATCATGACAAGAGATCTTATATATCACTTCTTGATGTGACATATAATCTAAGATATCTTTATCACGAATGATACTTTTGTAAAGTATTAAGGATGTAAAGTATAAAGGCTGTCCTTCTATTAATGCTAAATGGAATTGGAATAAAAGATTCAGAGATGGTTCTAACATAAGGTACCGATCATTAGACGCACTTTTTTGTTATTCCATATGGTTGCAATCTCTATTACAAAGAAATTTGATTCTTGTGTATAATTGAGAAGATACATTTAAGAGGATTTAAGTAAAATTTGAATCACTTCAATGCTTTCTAATCATAAAACTGCAATGAATGAATTTGAATTGCTTTACTGTCTACAATAATTAAAGTATGGAAATGGATAAATCACATCAAAGATATGGATATGAAATATTCAAAGAAGAATGATTAAATTTAATATCGCAAAATTTAAAGTGAAATATGTTATAAGACTATTATCTATGTCAATGAATCAAATCGCAAGTTGTTTATTTATTATGATTTAAAAATTGTACTGAAAATGACTCGATAAGGGTTGAAACGTACGTTTCTATTTAGGGGAGACCGGGGATAGTAGACTCATTTTTCAGTTTTGAATTTTTTATAGACGAAATTAAGAGACTTATCGAAAAAATTAATTCTGCCAGTTACTATAAGAGAAAACTGATATAAAAAAAACTAATATAAAAAAATTAATATAAAAAAAAAATATTTTTTTCTAATGCATTTTATTTGATTAAACTAGCCCCGGGACCAAAGTAAGGTATGATTAATAATATAATGGGATAATTTGATTAACATTATTAAAATGAAGATTAATATATATTTTTTAATCTTTATATATCAACAGTTTTCATAAAAATATATTTTAAACATAAATATGTTTATAAAACTTTTATAAAAATGCATTTTAAATACAAACATATTTATAAAATAAAAAAAGTATAACTTTGTATCTTATTATTAGATAAATAACAATTTATCTAATCCGAATCATTATCCAAATTACAGTTATAACAAATATAGTATGATAAATTATCCTTTTAATTATTCTTAATGTTTTCATATTATTATTACTCCTTCTGTTACACTTAAAAGTAATTTTTCCAAAGAAAGAAGGATATATAAATATATATGGACATATTTCATATACAATTATATATGTTTATGAATATTTATACATGTTTATATATAAATGATCATAAACATATATAATTTATTATATTATGTATGTTTATACATATTTTATACATATTTATGCATAAAAAATTTCTTATACATGTAAACTATACATGTTAACTATTATTTCATATTTTTATTATTAAAATTCATTAGAACTGTAAAAAAATTATTGTATTATTGATATATTTAAAATAAAAAAGAATACTCTCTAAATTCTTTTGAGTGAAATTTCAAAGAGAGTGAAAATGTATGTATAAAACAGAGCTATGTATAGAACAGAGTAAGATCGTTCTGATAAAAAAAGTTGATAGAGAATGATTGAGAACGATAAGATTTTTATTAACTTGTATCGTTTTTCTGTAAATTTGTATTATTTTTTATTGTTAACCTCTTTTATTGTTACCTCGCGAAAGCATCACGATTGATCAGATATGAATCCTATCATATTTTATTGGATTTTATAAGATTTATATAAGATTCCTATAAGATCTAATTCAAATTATTGAATTTACAAACCATATTCAAAACAATAGGATTTTTCTATCTTTTTTCATTCTCTATCAACATTTTACCAAGGTGTAGCGAATGACAGAGTTTCTAACTTTTAATGATAAACTTTAACGTTTAAGTTACGTTAAACGTAACTTTAAGTTAAACTTTAACTGATTAACATTTCGATTCGTAAGGCAGAACAATTTCTTTTGCTCGTTTATTTCGAGCAAAAACACGTCGAATAAGCCTACTTTTATCGAGATTGAACATGAAGAAACCAAACTTATAACATTTACCACTGAGGTAAATCTCTTTAGAGGAATGAAATATTGCCATTCTTTTTCAAGAAATGAAATATTCACTTTTTTCACTTTTTTTCAAAACTGACAATATTTTCATTCTTTTATAATAAGATTTCATTTCAAGAAATTTTTAAAAGTAGATATTATCATCACTAAATTAGTCATATAGCTCCGTGGTTAACTTAGCTCCATCCATTTACTTTTTAAAAATATTAACATTATATGATTATAAAGATAAACAAAAAAATTTGTTGGATTTTATTAAGTAAAAACTACATTTACTATCTAAATGGAAATCAAATATCTCAGACAATTATTTAAGATTGTAAAACAAAAACTTTAAGAATAAAAATATTTACTTACACGTACGATTTTTTTAAACTGTAGCGTAATTTCTAATACAGACGCATCCATCTCGAGATCTTACAGCAGATTGAGCAGCAGTCGCCGCTGTATGTTCAGACACATTTATCAGTGTTTCGCGCGATTTGTTTATAACGTAATTAACGTAGCCTCAATTATTCTACTTACCTCTATAGTTTACTGACTCCGCTCTCCCCTACTTATAATTTATAATTTATATACTTTTTAATTATTAAATATTAAGTTTC
>NW_012130157.1:177471-187882 GCF_000143395.1 Atta cephalotes | reverse complement strand
ATAAATTGTCTGTATCCACGTAATAATTGGGACGTTTAGTCTTTTTCGTAGTTTTCTTCGTATAACTTCGTATAATGTATGCTATACGTAAGTTATTACGCTTAATACATTTACAAATTTGAACTACTCTAATTCAGAAATGGCACCTGGCTAGGCCTTCCTATTTTTTTTAGGTTCCTATAATATTTTTACATTACATATTTATCTTTTTTTAAATCTGTAGAAGATTTTCACTGCAAAATATTAAAACAAAATATTATAATATATATTACTTCAGTAAGACTTGGTATAGGTTTACGTGTTAAAAGCTGAAACTTTGAAAATGAATATCTCCATTTCAACACCGCTAGAGTCTTTGAAATTTTAATCATGTATAGATAAAATTATTTTAAACGTAATATCCAAATTTCAAAAAAATCTGTAGAAACTCAATATCTCGGAGAAATACTTTAATACAATTTGCAAGCCGCAACCTGAAACCTGATCAAAGAAAATCGCAAGTAATAGTAAATATCAGATTTAATTCTTGAATATATTTTAAAATGCATTTATCTCAGAATTTTTTATAATGTAGCAATAAGTGTCAGTAATATTCTTATTTCATCATTGTCTCTCTAGATTTCTTTTGTTTTCTTATTGTCACTATTTTATTTTTTTTTTGACAATGATAGAAATAAGATAAACTTTTATGTAAAAGTAAATTTAAAAATATAATTTTGTTTTTCTTTTTACAAAACTTTACTTCTCAACGAAGATCGTAACGATGCGGCGATGTTGCAGTTAGTAATTTAATAGAAAAGGCCAAGTTAAACTTGCTAACTTTTTTACTTAAAGTTTTAACGGTGTCGATTATGACTGATTGACTATTTGAAAGCAGACAGAAATGTATTTGTCAAATTCATATTAATATTTTTACGGACAATTATGATTATTAAAGAATAAAGCTGTTTTAATACATATTTTAATGACAGTTTAAAATTAAAAACTTTAAAATCAAAATCGATATTAGCGATATGGGCAGAGGAATAATTAATATAAAAGAAATTTGAAGCAACAGTTATATTAAGGATTAGTAGATTCACAATCGTTAATAATGTATGCAATATTTGCCTACCATATAATGCAACACGCCTAAGCTGCTTCATTACATGTTAATTATATTATACAATTTTCTTCACTGACACGGCTTTTAATACTACATAATATGGATTAGTTAAGTTGCTAAATTTTCAATATCTGTAATCAATGTATTATTGAAACTTTATACAAAATTTAAGCAATCACATGATAATCGAGATGTTTATTAATTAACAATATATTGAATTAAGTAAATTAATAGTATATTAATAAGTATAAGTCAGTTCACTAAAATTTCTAGATGCGGATAAGTTTTATTTTATATACAATTAGCGATTATTTAACAAATTTTAAAGAACATCAACATTAATCGACAGCTTAATTTTTATTGATCACCAGGCACAGTTTTGTTTTCTAAAGATAAATTTCTGTCGTCGCTAATCCTACGCTCGTACCATTCCGCGTGAGAATTGATAACCGCGTCATGGAAACATGAGGAAACAGTGAATGCGATTATAACATTTCGTAGCAGCGAGAGTTAACGGATTTGACATTACAATGGAGCAACGATAATTTACTTTTACATGAGTTTTGCGTAGAATAGCAAAACTTCGCGACACAGCATCGCAGAAATAATCTATTCCATGCGCCGAGACTCAAATAGAAGTTGAGCGGACGTATGCAATCGTTGAATCTACGATGCAACTACTTTAACTTCACATCCGACATCTGTTGTTTCTAGGAGCGGAAATAGAACGATTGATGTCACTAGTCTAATCATGTCAACAGTTATGTATCTTATAGCACTGCTTATTACTAATATTAATTATTATATATATTAATTATATATATATATATTTATATACAATTTTTTTAAAATAGTTTTACAAAAGATTTTACGATATCTTTAAATTAAAATGTTTGCCTTTTATGTTTTTTATTTATTGGAGGAAATTGTCTGCGGTATTTTGTTAACTCAACATTATATATACAATATCTTCATTAACAAAATTTAAATTTAAAAAAACAATTTTAAAGTTTGAAATCTCTATTATCAAACGATTATATTTTTTAAATTTATGAGTTTTGTTATTCTTACAGAAAACTACGAACTGAAAAAAATGGAAATTTTTCTTCTTGTGGATTTGTCACGTCCCAAAAAAAATTTGCGACTGTTTATATCGTAAAAGTTTGAAGCTTTTCTTACAAAATCGTTTTTTAAAAAAATGTTTTTATGATTTTTTGTTCTTGAGTTATTTGCGAGTTAAGTAAGAAGAAGCATTCTGACTTTGATTGTTCATAACTCCATTAAAAATCACCATATTACAATTAAAAAAAAACAGATTCTTAAAGTTGAAACGTTGCTCTATTGAATAAAATACTATGCTAATTTTTTTTAATGTAAGATATACATTTAGAAATTTGAATTAAAAATGTGATACTATCCTTATAATCATTGCGCAATTGAAAAAAGGACAATAATATCACATATTTAGCTCAGATGTGCATATATTCTATTTTTTTTAAATTAGCAATTACACCATTTGATAGAGCAACGTTTCAACTTTAAGAATCTGTTTCATTAATTATGGTATGATGCTTTTTAACGGAGTTATAATCAAAATCTGAATGCTTTTTTATTTAATCCGCGTACAATAAAAAGTCGTAGGAACATTTTTTAAAAACAAATTTTAGAAAAAATTTTAAACTTTCATGTTGGATAGAAAATTTTACAATTATTATATTCTGTATATAATTTTGAGCAACAAAATTCTGCAGATTCTTTCCTCCAATCCAAAATTTAAATCAAATTTGTAAAAATTTATAAAACTGTTTTCTTTGTTGTAATTGAGCTTTTTAGAAAATATTAAATATAATTACATTTAAACAAGTATCATGAGCGAATTATTAAATGTTAAATAATAATTAATATCGACAATTGTATCGGCAATAAACAGATTTTTTTATAGATGAATATGTCAAGATCAAATTAGACACAAAACAGAAATAATTTATTTATAACATTGGATATTTCAATCAATTAATTATTTTCAATGTCTCTTCAGTTAAAAATCGTAAATTGATCTAAAAATTCCTCGCGTGCGCAATAAGTTGAAATGTTTGGCATTTTACATGGTCTAGCCGTATATGATGTGCTTATAATACAAAAAAGAACTAACGTAACATATGTTCCCATAAAATTATATTTTCAATACAAGTTCTCCACGTAAAGCGTGAACCCATTTGATATTTCAAATGTACGAGAAGTGGACATGACCAGTCGAATGTCAAACTGGCAAAACAATTTGATCGCGATATTTTACATATCGCGATCAAAGCGTTGTTTCAATTATAGATTTTTGCAAAAGAACAAAGTTAGCAAATAGAGCCATTCGTAAACATGTATGACAAACATATTTTTTTGACATTTTTTGACCTATTTGCTCGCATTTTCTGTTTGACTATTGATGGACTATTTATTCATTTTGATGACGTAGTACTTTTATCATATTGTAGAAAATTCAGTTTATGCTTTATAATTTATTTATAGATCGGCTAGGAAATTACTGTAAATATATTTTTTATACAAAAATATAAACAATTCATTGACTTTTTAAGGCTCAGTAGAATAACAATTTATTTATAATAAAATATATAAAATACAGAATCTTATTTAAAATACGAACTCGCAAAAAATTCTTCGGTAAAAAATTGATGACTTATTCAAATTAAAAATATAAAACAGATTCTAAGAACTTATTCAAAATAAGAAATAGATTTAGAAAACTTATTTAAAAATGAAATAATTGAAAGAGGACTACAAGCCAAGCAGGATTATCGTGCTATAAATTTAACATTATAAATAACATTACATATTTATTCTTCAAAATTACATCAAAAATTACAAACGTTTCGACTCACTGGTATGTACATTGAATCATCTTCAATATACATATCTCATGTTGTTCAATAAATCTCAAATTTTAGTAGCTAATATGAATGAACTATGTATGCATTCTAATGCTATATTCTCTCCTCAACTGACAGTTTTTTGTCTATTATAAAAATCAATATTAGAATAATATACAAGTTCTTAAGCAAATAAATTATACAATATTAGTAATAATTAAATACCTGAGGGAAAAACAAGCAAATATGGTATTTCTTATTTTAAATAAAAAGTTAATTTCAAAAATTTATTAAAAATAAAAATAATAAAAAAACTTATAAATAAAATAAGAAACATGTTTTAATTAAGAAAAACAATAATCATTATATAAGACTCTCAATCTGTAAAATATACATATAACTAACATAAATCAAGATGAGAATCAAACAGGTGATCAGGTAAAGAGTAAGATTGACACGCTCTTTGTCTACTGAGATCACTCCACTCTTTATTGTTTTACATTCTTCCATACTAATTAGTTTTTTGTATCGCTAGATTTTACATCACTTCATCTCTGGCAATTTGTAAGACACAATCTTTTTGGATATGTGAGCTTTTTGTTATATGTATATTTATATTGCTGAAGAAGACTCCAAAATGAGTTGAAATGTTCAAAATAAAGAAGACATAATTTATCAGTAGATTCGCAATTTTATTATTAAGATTTTACGTCTAATCACCTGCGTTTGCCTCTCATTAGCCTCTCATTTGCCTTTATGTTAGCTATATAAACATGTTTTAAATAAACATTCTAATACAAAATAGTATTTAATGATTTTGCCTCTTTAAATGTTCTACATTTCAATTTTCACGTATACGATATTGTTATAACTATTATAGTATTGAATAACAAAATAAATAATGTATTATAATATAATATATATTAACATATATGTATATATGAAATTCTTCAATACTTGAATAGCAGGGTTCAATAAAATAACTAATATGACTTATTAAAACTACGAAATAAAAAATAAGTTTCAAAAACTTATTTAATATATAAAGAAATATATAAACTCTCAGGAGTCGGTAAAAAACTGATACAACATATTTAAAATAAAAAATATATAATAGATTCCAAAACTTGTTCAAAATATTAAATAAGAAGGAAATATCAGAAGGAAATATCAAGAAAAAGCAAAAGAAATTATAAAAAAATAATAAATGTAAAATTTACTAAATATTTATTAATTTTTTTTTATTTGAAATACACATTTTAAATAAAGTTATTTTAAATATGACCGAGCTCTAAATGACACATAATGCATTAATAATGATAATAGAAATATTAATGGAAAGTATAATAAATTCTATTAAAAATTTTATATTTATTAATACGTATATTTATACATGTGTATTAATAAATATATATTATTATTTATATTGAAAAAGACCTGAAACGAAAGGTTGAAACGTTTATATATTTCGTTATTGTTGTTCACACGAGAATAAAGAAATTTCTATGCATCCGAACTGGTATTGACTTTAATTGGTTTTCTTACATATATTTTATTAATTTATACATGTGATTTCACTCTTGTGTGTTACAAGAAAGATTTACCCAATTATTAGGTCATTAAAAAAATTCATTCTATTAAAAAAATTTATCAAATTAAATTTTTGTCTTATTTCTTATTACAAAATAACATAAATTAAATTAAACTTATGTAAACTATTTGTGACATATTAATTAAAAAATTTTTTTAACAAGATACTATTCAAATATACATAAAAATTTGTTTATTCTTGTTTTCCAAACAGAATCAAATATAGTTTAAATGAACAAATTTCGCAAATATTTGATTTTGATTTGGCATAATTAAAAAACACAAATATTAATTAGCAATTTAAAAGAAATACAAAAAATGAATATAAAGTAATTAAAAAATAAAAACAGATATTGATAAAAACAAATATGAAATAATTAAAATGTAACTAAGACAATTACATTGGAAATAATATATATATATATATCGTGATTGATGGTCAAAATAATTTATGAAACAATTTTGTTTGTAAATTATTGTTCTTTGTCCTTATTAAAAATGCGTTCCATAAGCAACTAAGATCAATTACTCATATAATATACGTAAAAGGAAATTAGTTTTACAGATTACATTACAGATTAAAAATATTAATAAGAAAAAAAACTCTATATACATTTCAAAGTTTTTAAGACTTTCAGTTGGCAAGTTGGCAGCTCAAGAAAACCGTAAACATATATTTTAAAAATTCTGTTGCGTATCCAACTAATTTTAAAAATTTGATATCTCACTTTTTTACTCTTTTACTCTTAATGTATATGTATATGTTTACTCTTAATGTATATGTAATAATTTTAATGTTACTTTTATTTTTAATACATGTAATAATTTTTATGTTTTGATAAAATTACTTAAATTAAAATTAAAATTTTAATAAAAAATAAAATTGTGTTATTTATTTTTTATGCTAAAGTTTGTAAACATTTTCAAAGAAAAAAAAATTTTATTTCTAGAAACTTTTAATTATTAATATATGATTATAAATTTGAAAAGTATAGAAATTTTAAAATTATATTTTACTAATATTCTTCAAAAATATTGTGTATCGAGAATCGAGAAAAAATGAATTATTTTTTTACCTATTAAAATGTTAAACCGTATTCAGCAAATAACAAGTACTATTAATATTATGCGATAATGATATAACGCAGTAAAGATTTATTTATTGCTTTATATAATTTGTATGTAAATTCAAATTAAAATAATTTAATTTTATAACGATCTTGTATCATTTCTTAATACAAAATACTTCAAAATTATTGATAAACCATTATTATGTTTTTGAACAATCCTAGTTGTTTATAGAAACTAGAATTAAATGTATAAATTAATGAATACAAGCAAAATATCACTTACGTTTAGCATATGCCTTATCACTGATGGAAACTAAGATCACGAGTAAAATGATCAACAAGTAGAGCGAGAAAAGACCGGAAATCGTGTTGGTTCTCATCCTGTCACGATTTTCAATGGCGCACTTCACTCTGCTGCGAGAGTAAAAGGAAGAAATGAGGCTAGTTAACGCTTCTATTTGTACAGTTGCGAATGACAGATTTGTAGAGACGAAGCAATGTTACTCTGTCGAGCAAGTGGTTGTGAATGAACGATCGTGGCGGCGCGCGCGTACTCTCTTTTACAGCGGAAACTGGAGTGGCGCAGTCGGATATCACCATAGTACATACGACAAACAATGTATCGGTGGATGGCAGTAACATTTTATAGATAATAGAAGCGATTACAATATTGTTATCACTGTGGTCTTTCATGATAATCCTGAACATGAAGATTGACGGATTTTTATTCTTTTGAAGAAGCACTCCCGAATTATTGCATGTCTCAAAAAGAAACGCTTCAAAACCTATTATGAGAGAATTTTGGACAGAATAATTAAAAGCATATTGCAGTATACAGACGGTAATTAAATAGCGTACAGAGATTGCACTTTTGTGACCGAAATTTAGTTACACAATGTAAAGAATATCGCTCATTTACCACACAACTCAAAAAAACAAGATTTTCCCGAAATGCTTGAATCATGAATCATTAAAGTTTTTTAATAATAATTTTGATATATAAGTTTAATGTAATAACTTATTATAAGAGAGAAATACAAATATGTACGAGGGCAAGTCAATAGGTTCTTAGAAAATCTGTCAAAGGGCACTCGCAGTGTCACATTATTTTTTGACACGTAGCATCTCTCAGCTGATTACTATCAAATTTTGAACAAAATCGCGTGGTTTCATTTCTGTAGACGATTAATGTGAACAACCTTTGTATTTTTTGCAAAAAAAAACGAATTTCGTGATCAAACATCTACATATGAAAGCTTTAACGCCGAAAGAAATCAAAACCGAGTTGGATGTTCATAGCACATCTGCACCAGCGTTTGCGATTACTGTATACAATTGGGTGAATGAATTTAAACGTGATCGTACATCCACATGTGATACATCTCGTTCGGGACATCCAATTGAGGATGCTACGCCAGAAATCATCGATAAAGACCACGATATTGTTTTGACTGAGTAAAAATGCGCGAGTTTGTTGAGACCACAGGCATATCACATGGCACAATGATTTCAATTTTGCACGAACAATTGGATATGAAAAAGCTATCGGCAAGATGGGTGCCGCGTGTGTTCACTATAAGCACGATCGTGTGACGATTTCAAAACAATGCTTGAGATATTTCAATGTACTCCAGGTGAATTTCTGCGTCGATTCATTACTGTGGACGAAACCTGAATCCATTACTTCACACTCGAGATGAAGAAATAATCAAAACAATAGACTTCACCGGGTGAACCAATTCCGAAGAAGGTGAAGTCGGTCAGAAAGGTGATGTTTTTTGGGATGCAGTATAATTCATATCGATTACTTTCTGTCGAAGCAAATGATCAATGGCGATTACTATGCAGCCTTATTGGATTCATTTCAACAACATTTTAAAACATCCCCGTTTTTGGCAAAGAAGAAAGTGTTCTTCCATCAAGACAATACACGGGTTCATACGTGTCCGGCACTGATGGTCAAATTCAATGAATTCTACGAATTGTTTCCCCATCCAGCATATTCATCAGATTTAGCTTCTTGCGACAATATTTCCTGTTTTCAAACCTGAAGAAATGGTTCGGAGGAAAGAGATTCACCACTAGAGAGCAGCGAGCATTTCATCGCCGAAACAGAGGCTTATTTTCAAGAATTGGACAAATCATATTATTCGGACGGCTTGAAAAAGTTGAAGAATCGTTCGAGGATCAAGCTGAAAGGAGACTATGTTGAGAAATAAAAATGAATCGATCAAAAAAAAAATGTGTTTTACTATGTGTTTTTCTAAAAATTCTGATTCTCGTACTTTTAAAGTTAACATTTTATCCCAACATTTGAAAATAAATTTAAATTAATTGAAAATTGAAGTTCACTTTAATTTATCCGAGTTCCAACTGGAACTATAAATTAAAATTAACTGAAATGAATTGATATTTGAAGGAATAAATTTGTGGTAATTATTTAGAACAGGTCTGTCAGTAGTGGCTTGCAAGCCAATCGTGCTGCCGAGTGCTTTCCTCTTCAACTCGGTTCGCCGGCCGATTTCAGGGAAGATTGTCAGTAGCGATATAGGCTCTAACTCTCTATAGTAAATTATTGGAAACTTCAATTTTTTTCTTCTTTGCTACACGACGAAGCATAGCAAAAAAGAAAAACTTGAAGTTTCCAATACAACGTACATTGCGACGTAGACTGACAGCCCTCCCTAAAATCGCCCAGTGAGTCGAGATAAGACCTGTGAAACTGGAACCCAACTTCAAGAAAAAGAATTTTTTTGATACGCATTAAATTAAACTCAGTTTGTACCACATTTCTTTTCGTTTAAATTCTCAAGGGGGAGATACTGAATTTTTAAAATAGAGGACAGAGCTAACTTCGGCATTCTTTATGATATTTTAAATCTGTAAACAGGTGCTGTTTCGAGAACATTTGTATCAATTTATACTACCTTTTTTATCATTTGTACCTTCAAGGGGGTGATTGTACTCAATTTTTAAATAGGAGTGAGAGCTAAAACTTCCACATTCTATATGATATTTTAAATCTGTAAACTGGTGCAGTTTCGTATTGTTAGTAATCATTTGCATCACAATTCTTTTCGTTTGTATTGTTACGTCCAGGTTCCAAAATTCTTTTATTTCAGTGGAAAGAAGGAATTAGGAGAGAGCCAAAGAAGGACACAATTGACACCGCTTTTGTGATTATCGCTGAGGCGGGAGCTACACGTCGGAGGCACTTGATTATGTTTCAAATGTGGGTAAACGTCGATATGCAATGCTATTATTCAATCTGAGATGGTGCATCCGTTGATTTTCTTTTAAATCGAGGAACTTGTTACTTTTGACCAAGGATTAGATTTATACGATTTTTGTCAAGATGCAGTGAATCGGAAGGGCAAAAAAAAATTTAAGCAATCATTAGAAATATTCATATATAATTTTTCTATAGTTCTCTTAATTAAGGTTAGACACATATATGCGCGTATTTATATAATCATATTACTGTATGAAATTTGCAATAATATAAAAAAATATGTACATGAAGAGTAAGTTCCGTGTATGTGATGTTGTTTTACAAAAATGCTAGTGAGCGATGCTAGTGAAAAATACAATAGGTTTCTGTGTGCGCGCGCGCGTGTGTGTGTGTGTGTGTGTGTGTGTGTGTGTGTGTGTGTGTGTGTGTGTGTAGTAAGGTAAGGAGAGAGTACTTATTAGTAGTTGTTAGTAGTAGAGTATTATTACTAAGTAAGTAAATACTCTACGTCGACGAGTACGTTCGGTTACGG
>NW_012130157.1:140863-177451 GCF_000143395.1 Atta cephalotes | reverse complement strand
CGGTTACGTTAGTTAGTTAGTAGTGTTAGTTTACGTTAAAAGTAAGTACGTAGTGTAGGAGTAGTGTAGTAGTAAAGTAAACAATAGTTAGTGTGTGTGCGCGCGCGCGTGTGTGTGTGTGTGTGTGTGTGTGTGTGTGTGTGTGTGTGTGTGTGTGTGTGTGTTAAAAAGGAGGAGAGGAACTTCTTATAGCTTTGATGAGATATTCAACTGAAATATCTCATCGCAGGATCTGTTCCGGAGAGACTGGAGAGTGAGAAGGAGCAGAGGGTTCTGTGTTAAATTATCGAGGGTAGGAAAATAGCAGAGAGAAGGAAAGTTAAAATCCAAGGAAGGGTCTGGAGATGTATTCCTGGAGGAACTATCGGTTGGCTTATTGCAAGTAAGATCTATCAAAGAAATGTTGGGAGATCCTTGATCTCGATATTTTTGGCGCAAATGAGCACTTTTTAGTTGACGGGCTTGAGGAGAGATAAATTGTCTGTATCCACGTAATAATTGGGACGTTAGCTTTTTCGAGTTTCTCGAGCTTGGCTCATTTCTTGCGTCTTGCTCTGTATCTGTTTCGTCATCTATTAAAATTTTCTCTTGTGCCTATGACGGATAATTAGAAGAACATAAAAGGAAAAGATAATTCTGAAGATAAGGAGGAAAGAGATAGATTTTCCAGGAGTTATGATTTGTTTCTAGGAAGAATAACCATATGTTACTTAAGGCGTTCCATTGCTCAAGCAACTGTGAATACAGAAAAGGAAAATTATTTGAAGCATTTTACAGCTTTAGTAATTCTGTGTTGAGAAAAAAAGTGAATCATTTGAAGCATTTTACCACTCAAGCAATTCGGAGCAGAGAAAGAGGCGAACTACTTGAAGCATTCCATCGCTTAAATAACTTGGAGTAGAGAAAAAGGTGAATTACTTGAAGCGTTATATCACTTAAGTAATTCGAAACAGAATAAGAAGTAAATTATTTAAAGCGTTTTACCGCTTAAGCAATTCGGAGCAGAGTAAGAGGTGAATTATTTGCAGCATTTTATCGCTTAAGTAATTCTGAGTGGAGAAAGAGATAAATCACTTGAAGTGTTTTACCGCTTAAGTAATTCGGAGTAGAGATAAAGGTGAATTACTTGAAGCGCTTTATCGCTTAAGTAATTCGGGGTAGAATAAGAGATGAATCACTTGAAATGTTCTACCGCTTAAGTTATTCTTAGTAGAAAAACAGGTGAATCATTTGACGCGTTTTATTATTTAAGCAATTCGGAGCAGAATAAGAGATGAATTACTTGAAGCATTTTACCGCTTAAGTAATTCTGAGTAGAGAAAGGGGTGAATCACTTGAAGCTTTTTATCGCTTAAGCAATTCGGAGCGGAGTAAGAGATGAATTACTTGAAGTATTTTATCACTTAAATAATTCTGGGTGGAGAAAGAGGCGAATCACTTTAAGTGTTTTCCTGCTTAAGTAATTCGAAGCAGAGCAAGAAATAAATTACTTGAAGCGTTTTACCGCTTAAGTAATTCTGAGTGGAGAAAGAGATGAATCACTTGAATCGTTTTATTGTTTATCAGGTATGTAAATATGAAACTGGAATTTTTTTATAAAAAATACACGTTTAAAATACACGTTACATGAAAATGATAAAAAATATTTTATTCGAAGTATTGCTATCGGTAGCTACATTTTTTCCTGTTTGACAATTTGTGGATGCCACGCCAAAAAAATTGTTGCTCTTTTGAGCCAAACTAGTCATCTAGCCATTTTCGTACATTTTCGTAATAAGAAGTGAAGTGCTGCTGAGCAAGTGCGTGTCCCATCGATGCAAATAAGTGATAATCGGACGGAGCCAAGTTTGGTGAGTAAGCCGCATGCGAAAGTATTTCCCAATCAAATGCCTCAATCGTTTCTTTGACAGTTTTGCTGTGATGGTGCATTATCATGAAGCAAAATCACTTTGTGTTGCCTTTTTCGATATTCTGGTCGTTTTTCATACAAAGCTTGATTCAAATTGATCATTTGTTGTCGTAGCGTTCAGTATTAACGGTTTCGCCAAGTTTTAGCAGCTCATAATAGATCACACCTTTCTAATCCCACCAAACACAGAGCATTATCTTCCATCCATAGTAATTTGGCCTTGCAGTCGATGTCGACTGGTTCGCCTGGAGTTACCCATGATCTTTTACGCTTAGGATTCTCAAAATATATTCACTTTTCATCGCCAGTCACAATTCGATGGAGAAATGACTTTCTTTGTACCTGGCGAGCAGCATTTCGCAAGTAGTTTTTCGGTTTTCCTGCTGTCTTTCATTCAATTGATCCGCGAGTTGTTGTTGAGTTTGAGTGTCATCCTCATCCAACAATGCTTGCAATTCGTTGTCTTCAAACTTTTTCGGTGATTTTCCACGTTCTTCGTTTCTCACGTCAAAATCGCCACTTTTGAATTTTTTAAGCCACTCAAAGCACTGTGATTTACCAAGAGCATGATCATCATAAGTTTCGACAAGCATTCGATGCGATTCTGCAGCAGTTTTCTTCAAATGGTAACAGAAAATAAATGCTGTCCGCAAATCGTAGTTTCCAGGCACAAAATTCGACATGTTCAACGCTATTACAAACTATACTGTTGTATGAAACTTATATTGTTGTGAGTTGAAAATTTTTGTCAGATGTCAGAACAAGGAAATCATCTGACGGCGTCGTCTGACGGCAACTATATGACAGCGGTGGCCATCACTCTGAACCGAGGAGGAGGAAATCTCCTCAACTTTTTGCTCTTTAGCGCCCATATTTATTTAGGTAATAGCTGCACTGTAAAAAAATTATCACTTAATGAGAAATGTACAAAAGTATTCTACCATTCAGCGTTAATAGTAGAATATTTTTGCACGTTGGGGAAAAAATCACTCATGTTGTAATATATCTCACGCACGGACAAAACAAGACAAAGACTGACGCTAAGAATCAACCTTCGCCGCAGCGAGTCTGCCTAGGATTTATCTTTAGGCGGCAGTTGTATATAAAATCATTTAGATCACAAGTGCCGTCATGAGAAAAGTTATCGCTTATATCGTTGCAGCAGTCTTTATAATAGCCTAATATATAGTATAATAGCCGCGATTATTTGCGGCCATCGAATTGCTGAAAGTTCACGCTGCATGTTTATTTTCACCTGTAATTCCTTTTTTCTTACGCCGAAAGATACATACATACATACATACATACATACATACATACATACATACATACATATATACGTACATATATACATACATATGTACGTACATGCGTATATGCGTACATGATTCGTACATGATTCGTGATACGACAAAAAAAACAAGCGTTGACTATTTATCGAAACGGAGTACGATGGTGCGTTGAGATATAGGATGAATGGATGGATGGATGGATGAATGGATGGGAAGTAAGGAAAGTATAGTACATACATAGTGGTGTGAACAAAAAATTTTTTATTACATGTTATTTCTTTTTATATGTATGTATTAAAAATTAAAGCCAATAGTTCGCAATCGACAAGCTGATGTCCATTAAAGATGTCGCTATCGCGTATTATGGATTATCTTCGGACGCGAAGTGTTGGAGAATCGGGTATACTTGACATCGACCGTATCGATGAGTCGGGCTAATCGTTCGAACGTTATGTCGATACAACCATCAAACTCAAACATACGTAGCGTCGTTTCGGTCATCGTAATGCGTATGGATGAAAAATCGAGACATTCGAGCGTAGCATTGTTCAGCGTGCAAACGCTGACGGTTAGCAATCCAACATTTATAAAATTATTCTTGTATTCGTTTCGCAATATCTTGTAAATATTCCATCGCTACTCGTAGAGGCAGCGTTTCGAGAGACAGCGACAGTTTTTGTCCGCGATGATCTCCCGGGGCGATCTCCACGTAACTTGATGGACCAGCATTGATTCCAATTTCCAAATACTTGTACCCCATAGCCGTCAGATCAGATAATGTCAGTAGTATAACAAGGCGGATTCTAATCCATGGAGCTAGAGGAGAGTGCGGGGCGCGGAGGATACTGGTAGGCGCGGGGAAAGAGGAGGAAGGTGCGGAAAGTCTCCGGCATTATCGGTGTTTATAATGATATACCATGTTGTGGCATCACATATCACTGGGGTCCATCACCCAACATCCTGTCACCGCCACCCCGCCGCTGCCGCGTTCACCCCAAAATGCGTTTTTGGGTCGCCGCCGTAGACCCCGCGTTCACCCCAAAATGCGTTTTTGAGTCGCCGCCGTAGACCCCGCGTCCACCCCAAAATGCGCCGCGGTACTATAACGCGAACAAGATGTTTTGTCTAGGTGACACATGATATGTTTTTAATGATGTTTTCACAGTTCTTTCTTTCAAGGTCTGAAGCATCGATAAAGATATCTAGGAAGAACCATGAGATCGATGATACGTCGCCATGCATTAAGAGAGAAGCGCCGATATTTTTTTCTAAGAAGAGATCGGTGACACGTCGTCACTATTACGACCTAATAGGGATAGTATATAAAGGTATAGTAGATAGTAAACAAAGAAGTCACAAATGGAATATATAACGGGTCATATGCGCGCGGCATCTCAGTTGGCGCCTTTAAAGATTACCGAATCGCAATAAGTATAATGCGAAAAGTATGATGGTTGACCATCATGCAAACGTTGAGGACATGAATGGTGCGAATGCAAACAAGTTATTTGAAACAATGGAAATAGAATTTGGGAACATAATGGACGATATAGAAGTCGAGAATATCAGAAACGTTGAGAACATAGCTAACATAGCCGAGTATATTAGAAACGTGGATCCGGAACAGTTCGCGAATATCAGAGACGAAGTATTCGAAGAAATGGAAGTAGATTTTGAAGAAATAATAAATCAAGATTCCGTCGAAGAAATGCTATCCGACAATACTGGTTATGCTAGTGATATGAGAGAGTATGAAATCGATCGTGTAGAAAAATTCGTGTTGGCTCCAGAAATCCGTATGTTGAATGCTCGTACTAAGCACTGTATGATCCACAATTATTATACAATGGGTGATGCTTTAATTGTATGCACAGCATGCATGATTCGTATAGCTGATATTAATGATGTAGGAATGTATCACGTCAGGGAGCATGAGACTGGTTCTTTCGGTAGGCTAGACGCAAGTCGTGCACGAATTGCAGAGAACCTTTGTACAGTATATTCTCGTGCAACATGTGCCCACTCTGCACACATTGAAAAAAAACTATTGTGAACAGTACTGGAAAATATGTGAGAAGACTATAATGTAGATGATGTGCTGTATGTTCTCGATAATCGCAAAAAAGAGACACAGAATATAATGGCGATATGTGCGAATATCGCCGGTGCAATTCCTACGCGATCGAGAATTCGGTACACGTGATGAAAAACATGGAAACATAGTTATTAAAGAGCCCGTGACTGATCTTTATTCGCGCGACAAAAAGTGTACCATGTACCCATGGTTACGAGACAAATATTACGAGGACGATGAGTATGAAAAGAGACATTAGTGGAATAGAAATGTTAATGTGATAAAGGACGATTATTATTGAGTGAAGAAAATCGCAGATAAGAGCCAAGACAAGTGCATCAAGCAACTCGAAGAACTTTGTCGCGTCCGCGCCTCGTTGGACACAAACAATCCGCGGTGGCGAGGATCGCGCGATTCGCGGGTGCAAAGTCGCAATTGGAGCGACATTTCGTGCACATTAGTGGCAAGTACGTGAGTGGCGAGTATGCGAGTAGCAACGAACGATCTCTTGTCTGGCGAGAGATCGATGCCGCGTTCGAGAGTATATGGTGCGATGATAAACTCTAATCATATCGAGCCGCAACGGGTTTTAGAAGACGCTAGCAATGTAGTTCCTGAGCGAGTGCGAGACGCTATAGAAAGACACGGTAGTGTAAAAGTAAACACCGCGTCAACGGTGAGTTCGCGACGAAGGATAAACTTGCTAATAAGAGCATAGTTACAAAGAAACAAGATATACCGATACACCGATTTGTGCGAATGGTACGAGCAGCACATCATCGAGCCTATCCTAGCATCGCTCGAAGAGTTCCAGGAACGCGACAGCGGGTGGGCATTATCACGTATATTGAATTTGACTATCAATGTGAACAAATTAAATCCCATGCGCGCGGGATGTCATATCAAAGTGCCATGAGAAATAGCGACGAAAGGAGCGATAATCAGTGTTCGTACGACGGACAATGCGTGCTTCGCGTGATTGGTGGTCGCCGCTCTGTACCCAGCTGAAAAGTATATGGAGCGGGAATCGTCCTATCCGCATTATACGACAATATTGAATCTTACAAACATTGAGTTTCCAATGATTTTAAAAGACATTTCTAAATTCGAACGATTGAACGCGGTGTCGGTCAACGTGTATGACATCGAGAATAAACAAGTCTTTTCTCTGCGACTCACCGATAACAAGAAGGAGAAGCATGTCAATCTCCTGTGTCTACAAGATTCACACAATGACAGCATTAGACACTTTGCGTGGATAAAAAATCTATCGTGTCTCGTGAACTCGCAGATTAGGGATCGGGAAAAAGAACAAGAAATTTTTCTGCGATCAGTAAGTATAATAAGAAAAGCCAATAAAAAAACAATAAAAAAGAAATAGTGAAAAATGATTTCTCTATTATTTACAGGTGTCTTCAGTACGAACGAAAAATTGCAGTCGCACGCAATAGATTGTCGAAGATCAACGACTGCACGACTAGACTGCCGAGCGTGGACGACAAGTGGCTCGAATTTGGCAATCACTGCAATAAGGAGCGTGTCCCATTTATCGTCTACGCTGACTTGGAGTGCATCCTACGTAAGACAGAATCCGATAAGGAAGACGCGTCGTCATATGCGTATCAGCGGCATGAAGCGTTTAGCATAGGCTATTACGTACGATGCGCGTACGACGACACATTATCGTCGTATTACAATACTTCCGTTGTGATGAAGGATGTATAACGTGATTCGCGCAATAACAATTTGGCATTTCGCATAAAAAATATCGTATCCGTCAACGTGCTCATGGAAACATTATCTAAACAGCAATGGGAGGCATATTGTAGCGCGACGTGTTGTCACATCTGCGAGAAACCGTTTGCGCCGGATGAGTCCGCAATCATTGTCATCTCACCGGTAGATACCGCGGTCCAGCGCATTCAAATTGTAACTTAAATTATAAAAATTCGTTCTATATTCCGTATTTCACAATTTATCAGGCTATGATGTTCATTTTATAATTAGGAAATTGCTACTGCGTATGATGGACATATAGATCGATAACGAAGGAAAAATATATTTCATTCATTAAACATGTCGATAGCATCAAAAACAAAAATGAAAAGAATTTTCAGAAAAATGGTATAAAATTAAGATTCATTGATTCTTTTAAATTTATCTATATAATATTAATCTAAATGCAAACCTCGAAAAATTGGCGTCGTATCTCGACAAAGATAAATTAAAAATTGTACGTTCCGAATTTTGCAAGCTCAGCGTGCAGGATTTCGATCTTCTCACACGAAAGTCTTTCTGTACGAGTACATTGACTGCGTCGAAAAATTGCAGGATACGTGCTTACCACGCATGAATTATTTTTCTGTTCGTTAACAGGCGATACCGTCAGAGAGCGATTACGATCACACCGTGAACATATGGCAGCGATTCTCCATCCGAACGCTCGGCGAGTGATTTGTACTTGAAAACTGATGTCTTATTAATAGCCGACATTTTCGAAAATTTCCACAATAGTTGCATCGCGAGTTACTGTCTCGATCCCGCGTATTATTATACATCCCAGTTTCACGTAGAACGCCATGCTAAAACATATGCATGTAAGATTCGAGTTGCTCACCGATTTGATATGGTCATGTTCGAGCGCGGTATGTATACGCGGCGGTCTCAGTCAATGTTCCAGCAAATACGCATAGGCTAATAACAAGTACATGCGTTCATTCGATCCATCGAAACCATCGTCGTACTTGATGTACTACGATGTGAATAATTTTTACGAATGGGCGATATATCAATCGTTGCTATAAGCCGAATTTCAATGGTTCGAAGACGCTTTGACGTGAGCGCGATCGCTCCGGATTCATACAATTTTTTTAGCGTGGCATCCACAAATTGTCAAACAGATGGAAAAAATGTATAGCTACCGATGGGCAATACTTCGAATAAAATATTTTTTATCATTTTCATGCAATAAACGTGTATTTTCTATTAAAAAATTCCGGTTTCATATTTACATACCTGGTAGGTTTGAACTTCCGAATCTGCCTTCATGTGTTGCTTGTCGTAGATGTGTTCGATATAGTCGCCGTACACGCATAAAAGTACAATATATATTGCAACTGCTCGGCGCTCGATTCTCGAAAGGACGACATAGCGCAAGATACATTTTGTTATTGCATGATTCACAGCTTCGCGCGTCTTCAAATAGTTGTTCGAGAACGCATAACTCATAGTGTGAGCATGAAATTCTGTTGCAACCGCTGATGATACGCGTCACGAAATGCGACGCGAAATCGCGAATGATAGAAGGCGTAGAGAAGCACAAGCACGGCGGAATGCTGCCGAGTACTACACGTATGTCTTTGAAATCATTACAACAGTCAAAGTATCGATATCACGAAAATTTGTTTATGTCCATCGATGAAATCGATACTTTATGTTCTCCAACCACAGTGACGTCGTCGCTATTAGGCCCAAATTCTACTTTATCTTTAATAACATGATATGCGACAAGCAGAATGCGGTAAGAGAATACTTTTCGATGGGTCACCACGCGAACGTCGACTGCTTCTATCTCTATCAAACGTATACGAGGATACCTAATATCTGATACGCGATAACGTGAACCTGCTGAAGTCTTGTTCAAACTTTACTAACTTGAAACACGTTTACAACGATCACGTGAATATTGATATATCGTACGACGAATTTTGTTGTGTCGTGACTGTTGACAAAAAAAATATGAATTTCTAATATGTGATGTGTATTTCTAATAATGATAAGCAAGAATAGTGCGCTTAAACGGAGGTAAAAGAAAAGATTTTTACAAGTTTGCGATTCCGTAACGTGGCTAGTCATTGTCGATTCTTCGTCAGAGACGAATATAGTTGATGTGCACGAACATGAAAAAATCGAGAAGACGAGTGAGTCGATCCGCAAGAAACAGTGAAGAATGGCACTTTGAAGTCCGATAGAATCGAGAAGGACATGGCATTGGATAGGCATTTCAAGCCTATTATCAAACTGCTGCGACAGATCCAGTTGACAGCCCCAACGTACGTGAGATAGATAGTCGCGCGACGATGACGCAGTGTTTGCCCCCAAGCGCGATAGGAAAAAGAGGAGGAGGAGGAGGAAGAGGAGGAGGAGGAGGAGGAGGAGGAGGAGGAGGAGGAGGAGGAGGAGGAGGAGGAGGAGGAGGAGGAGGAGGAGGAGGAGGAGGAGGAGGAGAAGACGGAAAGGAAGCGAGACGTTCGAACGTTCCGTGACCCCGCATAAATCCGATGATTGATCGCTCGATCGTGTACAGCCGATAACTTTCATTTCGCATACGATCATACCGATGATAGAATCGTTGGAGAATGTTTTCGAAATGACGTACTCGCTAGCAACGAAGTTTCAAAATCAGCTGCAAATTTCGGAAGATCGAGAGGTTTTACGAGCCGGCTTTGTCTCGCTGAGATCAAAAATATATCGAGACTGTCCTGAGGAGAACGAGATAAACAAAAGAGCAATATAGATTATATGTACGACACAAGGATGGATTGATGTTTGGCAAAAATGTTTCGATGTGGATGATGCGGACAATATAATTATCGACGGCATACCGTTACACCCGGTCTTTACGAGTTAATTTTCAAGGAAATTTTTTCAAGGAAATTCCCGACGATCTATTTTATACAAAAGACGATATGAACAAGTACAAGAGCATGCTGTTGGCGAAAAATGAGCACAAACACAAACATTATTTGTAGGGCCGATTATTGAGCAACAAAGGGAATACAAATACGTAATCACGCCATTGATGTCAATCACAAGAAAGAAGAAATCTGGAAAGGGATTATCTCAATGACACTGAATGACATCGATTACGTGCACTGGGACGATCCCAACGAGCTGATGGATTGCTCGACGCTTTACATCGAGCGGGTAACAACGCTCATGACAATGAGATGCTATCGATCATCGAAGAACTTCGTGAAGCCGGTTTTATTATAAATTAAATTGCTTATCGACGAAATGAGTCAGTCGAATGGCGTCAGCGAGAGAAAATACTTTTGCCCTATGTATTACGCGTCGAATCATGAAAAAGAGATCTAGCATAAAGAGAAAAATTATCTCCGAGAGACGTCGACTCGTCAAGAAATTGCACGCTCCGGCGAGAAGAAACTTTCGCCTGGCGCGACGCGAAGGCGCGTCATAGTTCGAAGATACGAAGATCTATCAACATCTATTAGCAAACTAATATCACTGAGATACGCCCATATTCGAACTTTAACAGAGGCCACTACATACTCACCGTCATCGATGCGTTGAGCAAATACGGTGTGGGCCACACCGCTCAAGAGTAAGCGAGATGGCTGACGCTATCGCTGAAATAATTCGAAACATTTGATGATCCAAAAAATTTGCAAACGGATATGAGAAAGGAGTTAGAACGTCAATGTGCAGAAAATCTTGAAAAAACATGACGTTAATCACTACTTTTCACGTATTCGACGTTGAAAGCGTCAATAGTCGACCGATTCAATCGCACTCTCAAAAACGACATGAGGAAGATGTTTACACTCAGCGGCAATTAACGTATATTTTTATTATTCCCCATTCATCTTTTGGAGTACAAAATACATAATAATAATATCTATATAAATATAAAAAACGTAAAGTGTTAAATTAAAATAATAGTAATACATAATAGTAATACGTATAAATGATAAAAACATGGGATAATATAAATTAAAATACCAGTAGTATATAATACGTATGTATATTAAAAACTGATTTTATATAAAAATACAATAATTGTAATACATAATAAATGTAAGAAAAAGTGTAAATTACAATAGTAATACATAATAGCAATGTATACTACATTTAATACATATAATATATATGTATTACAAAGGTATCCGCCAATGTTCTCATGGTAACGTCTCCGTCGAGTTCGGTACGACGTATCGTTTGTCATCGTATGAATTCAGAGCGATTTTCGATTCGGATATCGTGTATATCTCATGTAATTTAGATCATATATACGATTAACGGCGAGTCATTTTGATTTCTTCGTTCAAATACCACATATAATCATCGAACGTTATCGTTCGTGCTTATTTTTTTCACTTTTCAATTTTTTAGTGTTCTTTGTGTCATCCATCCTCCCCGCAAACATCTTCGCTCTGAGTCCAATGAATTCGATTAATACAAAATTGTTCTTATCCGTCATCAAGCGGGGTATTTTTTTCATTTGCGAGAAGTATACCGTATACATTGTCCGCTGAACAATCGTTCGTATCGAATCCAGCGATATCGCGTTTCATAGTCTCGTAAGCATCGTCGCATTCTATATAGTAAATGAGACTTTCCGTGTCGGTGTACATGATCTTATATTTGTTGATACATTGGTGATATGTACTAGTGGTGAAATTCGTACAAATAGATTTTCGATATGTCGAGTATGTACCAGGTATGTAAATATGAAACCGGAATTTATCAGTTATTATCGATGTAACTCAGTTTCACGTTAATCAATTAGACTTACTCCATCGCATCATCGAGATTGGCCGATGAGGTAGATAACCTCACAAGTGCATGTAAACAGAATTGCATTCAATCAACTCATCGACAATTTCAATGAAGCGGAAGAAGAAGAAGAGGAAGAAGAAATGGAAGAAGAGGTTGAAGAAGAGAACGTCCTGGAGGATCTCTTTCCTTCTTCTCCTCTGGAATCTGCGGAGGAGATATCATTTGAAGGAGAATTATTTGAAACAATAAATCAACTTAATTTGTGTATCTATCTCCTTAACGTCCTGACGATCGGACAGAAGGAGGAGAAGGAAAAGGAGGAATAATAATTCAGCGAAGGAAGAGGAATAATAATTCAGCGAAGGAGGAGGGTAAGGTAGAGAAGGTAAGAATATTTTATTATATATATATCTATATTTTTTATATAGGTTTTTTTCTTTCTTCTTTAAAACATTTTATTCATATTATAATGCTGCAACACATTTTGGGGTGGATGCAGGGTCCGCGATTGCGGCGGCCCAAAACACATTTTGGGGTGAACGCGGGATCCGCGGCAGCGACAGCGATGGAGGCGGCAGCGACAGCGACAGCGGCGGAGGCGACAACAGAGGCGGTGGTGGCTGTAGCTCACAACGCATTTTGGGTGTGGGTTTCGCGGTGGCAGCGATCATGTATCATAAACAGCCGATAGCGCTCGGCACTTTCCCCCTCCTTCCCTGCGCCTACCTCCTGCGCCTACAATATCCCCCGCGCCCCGCGCTCCAGAACACGCCTTGCTATACTACTGAAAATCCTGGAACTAATCATGCAGCTCGTGTACTTGGTTTATCGCGATATATGCATCGCATTTTACGGCTGTTTCATTACCAATGTGGCAATTATTGGAGCGAGATGAAGCACCGTACATTCATTTTTATGAAGATATTTATGTATTCTTTTTCTTGATAATCACAACGCTTTTTTACAGAGATTAAACATCAATAAAATATGCGCTTCTTGGAGAAATGTCTCATTTCTCGATTATAAATAAGATAAGTATAAGGATTCTAACTCACGAATAAAGCAGATGGCTCTTGTGTTGCGCGGATGGGAAGTCACAGATGTTGGGAAGGGGGAAGCGCGTCACCAGGGGTCCGTGTTAGAAGAGGAAAGGGGTTTCGTTTCTTCTCTCTCTGTCAACTTATTGTCCTCTCTCTCCTATCCATTGTAGGATGCAGTTCTCTCTCTTCCACTCTTTGCAGTACCTCCTTGCTCTTACTATATATTTATTATTTGCGATCTCTCTTCCTCCCATTGCGCTCTCTCTCACGTTGTCTTTTCTTCTTACACGTGATTTAATAGATATGGTATTTATGATCTTTAATGATAAGACTTAAAAACTAATTATGATAATATTTTTATGGATTTTTAATAATATAACCTAGTAACAGTAATTATAATATTCTTTTTTTATCAATGTAATGCAAATGACCAAGTGCGCTTTCTTATTGACTAATTCAATACTATTACGAAGAAAAAGTGGTGAAGAAAATAATTTTTATTAGAAGAAAAGAATATATATTTTAACATATATTTATTTATCATGTAATGCAGTATGTAATATAATCTAAATCATGGACTATTAATTCACATTCTATAATAGAATTTTTATCATAAATTTTGTATTAAGTGTTTGCAGCATCGCTTTTATTAGTAATACAATTTTGTCTTAAAAATGACACAAAATATTCGAATTCCTTACTAACATCGAGTGTATTGACTCAGTTCATAGAATATATGTTTTAGAACATTGCTCAAGCTCAAATAAGAAAAGCACAGTTATTTGGTTTCATGTAGAACCATGTATCATTTAATATTAACTTCACATTATTCGTATCACATATTTTAACAATATTTAGATTTTATATTTAGATCTTGAATAGATGATGATGATGAGACTGTTGACTGCATTAATTATTCGATATCTGCACGCCTCTCGATGAATGTCTTCCACGTAGCATGAGGTATGAACATGCAGTTGCCTCGATTATCACCAATCGCAATTTGCACATGGGATATAGATCCTACAATGATCCGAATATTCAGAATACAATGATCCTAATATTCAGAAATTTGTATGCAGTCGATGTCAATGCATATTTCCTATATTTCCTCATCAAGATATGAGGCATGTAGCGAGGTTCCGAAGATGTACTAGATGTTTGAGAAAATGCGCTTTAAAAAAAAAAGAAAACATGTAAATAGATCTTACAAAAATACGTACAATACGTATAAGCAAAATATTTTATAAAATTAAATGAACTTACTGTCTCTTGCATGCCTCATCCTGTTGAATTGGTAATAATTCATGACTTGAGATATTATATTTTCTCAGAGAACTTATAATTAGCAATAACTGTCTGAACTCTGTTGAAACTCTCTGAACAACTCATATGGTAACGTTGCTCAGAGTTCTTCTTTTAAACAATGTTCTCTTTCACATTTTTTTTACACATCCTAAAATGGAGGGGATTTTTTTTTATATACATTATATTTTGAAGGATAATTGCGACGTGATCGAAGGATACTAAATTACACATATCATAAGAATCACTCTAACAATATTGAATCTTTTTTATCTAAAGAATCGGCGCTAACAACAATAAAGTCTGGCTGCTCCTATTCTCTTTTCAAAGATGAATTTCGGGAAAAGAAATCAAAACATATTTAAAAAGAAATCTTATATTTTATTTTTAAACTTGATACATTTTTTTCAGGCATTGCGACCATCAGTATATTTAAACACATTATTTTATAATACATTTTATAATGCACAATGCTTAACAAGTCTTCCACATCGTACAGTATTAGTAACATCTAGATTAAGTAAAAATTTCGTAATCAGCATCCGGAGTCTCAATTGTCGGAGTCGTCGCTATCGAGTATATCAGCCAGCTATTCGCATTTTTTAAATCCTTTAACGTATATAAGATTATTGTCATCATTCTCTTCCAATTATAGTCATTGTAAGGCGTTTCATCATGCTATACGGAATCATCCTGTCTTCTCAATCCATAGTGACAAGTACTCAGCCAGGAAGCGCAGTCCTTTTCGAATTTTGTCAAGAAATTCCATGACATGGGACATGTAAAAATGTTATGAGAGAATGGCTCCGTTTCAAAACATCGTCACTTCCTTCACGTTAAATTTCCTTCCAATGATAAATCCTCGTACAAACAATCAAATTAGGCATGCATTAAAAAAGCGTGTTTTCCTTATGTCATTGTGTTTAACGATATTTCAAAGAGATTTTAAATCGATTCCAGAGGTGACACACATATTCCTCTGTTATAGAATATTGTCACGCTTACTGAATGTAAGTATATAGACAAAAATGTGAAGACTTACTTACATTATTGTTACATTAAAGATTCTTTAAATTAATTCTTTATAAATATGTAAATTATGATGTAATTTTTTTACCGGTTTCACCAACGCCAATTATTTTAATTAGCCGTGGAACTGATTAATTGTGTTTGCTGTTTAATAGAATTGGCCATTTATGGTTGACAGTTAATCACCAATTCAGTTTAATCGAGTTGATGAAATCAGCTCTTTGCAATAATACTAAGTATCCAATTAATAATAATATTAATTTTTCTTCGAGGATATTTTTATTGGAAATTCTTCTTAATCCAACCTAGTAATGGCAACTTTAATTTTATATCAAAAATTATTATTCTTCGAAAAAAATTAATGTATCAAATGAAAAATTAAAACATGCTACAATCTTAACTAATCAAGTTAAATTCTATCAAATTAAAAAATAAAACACAAATGATATTGTCTCTTGTTATTTATTTAATTTATTTATCTAATGATATGTTCGTAAAAGATGTGATATCAACAAAATTAGCGCCAAGTTAAATTCCATGTAATTCGGATATCAAATTAGATAAATAATATTAACTTTATTAGATAAATAATATTTATTACTTTATTAGATAAATAATATTAACTTTAATGATATGTATCATTTCTTTAAAAGATTTGGTATCAAGAATTAGCGCAAAGTTAAATCTCACTTTTTTATACCATGAAAATACGGAGGTGGGAATATACAATAAATAATTAATTAAAAAAAATTTTTTTATTAGAGTTCTATAGTACTTATGAAGCCATTCAATTTTTAATCTAGAAATTTTTTTCTATCCTTTACAGTTTCGATGATATTCGCTTCGAAAGAAAAAAAATTTTTTTCAGAGGGATGTCACTCTCTAAAACTGAAATTCTGCACAAACAAAAAATAATTTTGTATTACGGATAACTACTCAAAAATTTGTTAACATTTATGTAACTAAAATTAAAGAGCATTTTATGGTGAAAACGACGATGTATATGATAATTATGTTCCAAAAATCTATTTTTTCAAATGTAAAATTTCTGTATCTGCGAGCCCTGTCTCAACCATGTTGGCTGCGCGAAATAGCGTAAAAGAATACTAATAAAAAAATAATAAGAAAAATACAATCTATCAATATCAGTACAGCAGCAACTATTGAAATAAGAGCTTTTATATAACAACAAAACAATAATAATAACAAAACAATAATAGTAATAATAGTTTGTCAAACTGCTTGCAAAACTCTCAGTCTCAAATATTTTTATAGTGTATAAAGGTATGCACTTTGAACAATTAAAAACAAAGCATGAATAAAGAAATTATTATTTTTATAAAATATCATGCATTTAATTTTGGTCTTAAAAACAGCTATTTGACATAATGAAAAAAAATACTGTATCAACAGTAATTCCACACAAATAAAAAATAGTTTTGTATTCCAGATGAATTACCCTATTTCCATGCAATGTTTTAGAATTTTCTGAATTTTTGAGTTGCCTAACTTCCCTGTTAAGTGCTTCGGCGTCGCCATGCTAGAAAAAAATCAGTAATGTCCATGATAACGAAGCCTCTGGAATTCTAAAAGGGAATAAATATGCAAAACAATATGTACTGACAACTATATGTGTGAAAGATAAAACTCAAATTAATTAAAATAATCGCAGTGACATAGATGAATCATAATAACTGCAACATACACATACACTTTGTTATTTTATTTAACTACTTTATAAATCGCACGATAAGATAGTGCATGGAACTCTATTTTAATATTAAATTGTGCAGAGTAATATTGATAATCTTGTTGAATTCCGATTTATATTTTCAATAATACGAATGTGTTTGTCCTGACTTATTATTATTAATATATATTAATAATATCATCTTTTTTTTGTATATATTTTGTAATTTAATTATACATTGCAAGAGACTACAAAACTGTAGAGGTTCTCTAAATTATGGATTATAATTAGTAATGGTATTCTTCATAAAAATATTGAAAACAAAAATGTGGCGAAACTCGCCACATCATACATAACGCATAAAAGCGGCCCTTCCACAAATATTACATTTGGATACCTGCTTTTCATTTTTGAAATAACAGAAATCTATAAGGTTTGGAAATTCGTCGGGATGCGGATTGTTAAATAGCTGCTTTTAAACCAAGTGTATTGGAAGAGATTTTTGAATCTAGGCGAAGAAAATTGGTTATGGGTTAATGATTGCAATTTAATTATATCATTATGCGAGTGTAAATTAATATCTTTTTCTTGAACATTACATTTGAACATTACGGAAAACGTTCCCACAAAATTCTTCCAAATTCTAAAACCAAAATCAAACACATCTAAAAGTTGAATGAAGCCTATCATTTTCTTTGGAATAGTCATAAATTTTACTTCTTTACTTTACTTTTTTTTCAGGAACGTATTGTTCTAGCTGACTCGATAGTGTCCACGAGTCGAGTAGAAGCATGCTTTTACGGCCAGTATTTGGTAGATACACTTCACTAAACCATGTCTTGAAGTGTTCCATCGTAAGTTTTCCTGACTTCGACAATTCAATGTAAATATTAACTGGGCAAAATAGAGTTTCCTGCACCCATGATCCAAATGTTCCTGTAGATTCTTTCAACACTTTATATAGTGAAAGATGAGATCCACTTGCCGAAATAATCGGCATATCGATATGATAGTGTAACTATGTGTTGTAGAAGATTGAACCATTGCTTCAACTGTTTTTATTCCTGATTTCACCAATGTTCGCCCAGAATGTATTTCAAGGTTGAAGCCACTCTCGTTTACATTATAAATTTCTTCAACTCCGATAGCTGGGATTAGATTTTAAAACAAATGATTGTGCGTCTTTTAGATTGCCAACAGTGCATTTTTTAGATTACCAATATTTTCAAGTAAAATTGAGTTCTGAATGTTGTTACCTTGCAGGAAAGAATTTTGTGCACATTCTTGAATTTTTAAATCCACCATTTACTTGCTTTAAATTCGGGTAAGTCAACTTGGTCCTTTGCCTCCAAGGCTCATAATCTCAAATTCATGTCATGAATAATAGATCTTCTATCATAACCTTCTTCAAACTTTTGCAATACATATTCCGTAATAAAGAACGAATTTATCTGCATTCTACCTTTCTTTACTCTTGTCTCCCACTTATCTCCCAGTATAGTTGATTTAAGGATTTAACCTTACGAAACTTGGACTGTACATTAGTTAAATCTCGACGAGCTTTTTTTTCATCCAAAATTGAACAGTTTTTCTCTTGTATCTGAAATCAACTTTGCCATCTTCATCATCAATAATGTATTCTTCAGGTTCAAAACTATCTTTATCTTCTTTTTCTGCAGCCGTAATATACTCTACATCTTGTGCTCCATGTAGTTCTGATGGATCGACAAAATCCAACACGTAATCATATTCTAACAATAATAGCAAACGAGTATTTTGAACATTTTGTAGAATATCGCAAATTTCATTATGTACAATTTCAAATGGTGGTATAGATGTTTGTGTTATACTCACAATTTGAAATGTAGTTACTAACACATTTATTACGTTCGCAAAATTAAATGACGTCATTTTAAAGAGAATTCTGTCAAGCAATTACTATTAACAGAATGGTGACTGAATGGTGACTTGTTGTCACAAACGAAACTGGAAATAGTATTTCCTCGAGTATATTTATATGAAAATACATTTATATGTATATAATATATTTAAAGATATTTATAAATGGATATATTTGTAAATTCGGAATTCAACAAGACTATAAATATTACTCTGCACAATTTAATATTAAAATAGAATTCTATTTTATCATGCAGTTTGTAAAGTAGTTAAATAACAAATAGTGTATGTATGTATGTACCGTGCGAACTGTTGATATCTTTTTTTCATTATGTTGCAAGTAACTGTTCTTAAGACTAAAATTAAATGCATGATATTTTATAGAAATAATAATTTCTTTATTCATTCATTTTGTTTTTAATTGTCCAAAGTGCATACCTTTATACACTATAAAAATTTTTGTGACTGGTTTTGCAAGCAGTTTGACAAACTGTTATTACTATTATTATTACTGTTATTGTTTCGTTGTTATAAAAGCTCTTATTTCAATAGTTGCTGCTGTACTGATATTGTACTGAATTGTATTTGCCTTTCACGCTACTTCGCGCAGCCCATGGTTGAGATCAATACAGAACTCGCAGATACAGAAGTTTTCATTTATATTTGAAAAAATGGATTTTTGGAACATAATTATCATATACATCGTCATTTTCAGCATAAAATGCTCTTTAATTTTAGTTACATGTTAACAAATTATTTTAGTTAAATGTTAACAAATTTTTGGAAATAGGAGTGATGGTGAAGGTATACAATAAATAATTAATTAAAAAACTTTTTTTATTACAATTTTATAGTACTTATGAAGCTACTATTACTATTCAATTTTTAATTTGGAAATTTTGTTCTATCTCTTATAGTTTCGATGATAATCGCGTCAAAAGAAAAAAACCGACTTTTTTCAAAGGGGTGTTTCACCTTCTAAAACTGAAATTTCGCACAAACAAAAAATTTTGTGTTACGGATGAACTACTTTACTTGCACACCAAGTTTCAGAATTTTTTGAATTTTTGAGTTGCCTAACCTCCCTTGTTAATCCTAATAGTCTTTTTTCTAAACTTCTTTCCGCACTCCTCATATACAATTAATAAAATTAAGATATAATTTAGTCGTGAACACTCATACACGCACCCACACACATATACATTTTTAACAGCATTTTTCTTTTGTATTAAATAATTTAGACTCGAATTAACCTTGCGAACACACACACACGCATACACACACACACACACACACACACACACCACACCACACCACACACACACACACACCACACCACACACACACACACACACACACATAATTACCTACATCGCACATTCACAGCATTCGCTCAGTTAACACATATACAGGGTATCTGGAATAATCACCAAATATTTCATGAACAGGTAGAGTGGATTAAACTGAGTCGAAAAGTTCTCTACCATTTTGTAAGTTTCTCCAATATTTAACGAGATATTATTCTTAAAGACACGAATCGCGCACCCGCTGGCTTACTACTGCGAAGTGTATACCGATCGCTTGACGCGTAAATACATCTAGATTCATGTATATAAAATTTAAAGCCATGATTGATTTTATCTGTTCATCCGATAACACAATAGGAGAGATCATTTATTATTTCTAGCGACTTGAATATCAAAGTAGAGGTATTCAACACGTGCATTTTATGATTTGGATAAAAGATGCTCCAGTGCTAGGAAAAATCCGGATGAAAAGTTGTTGCGTTCATTCGAAAATAAGTGACGGGCGAAATTCCAGAAAACGTTTCGCCAACGTTATACGAAACGGCTATAATATAAGTAATTAAAATCATAAACATAACTCATGCGTACATTGCATGCGTACAAAAAAAACCGAAATGAATATTTACAGAAAGTGTCGGTTTTCGATTTTCCTCGGCCAGACAATTTACTGACAATTTTTTTAAGAGATCACTTCGATAGTAAGTAGAAAAACTTACCCAATAAAAGCAGATTGATCTTCCTCGCAAGAAGTCGGAAAGATTTATGATTCTAATCCGGCTATTAAGTTAGCCTAAGAGAGGAATATGGACATACAATTTATTGGAGAAAAATCAGAGTTGTTAAACTCATACTTAACAAAATATACGACAAAATCAAAGAAATGCAATATAAACTTTGCAATGATGGATTCCAATAAGCCCTTGGCATCGAAATTGTGGAATATTTTGCGATATTTCATTCATTGAAAAACAGAGAATGTAGTGCTTTAAAAGTTGCAGACACTGCTAGAGAATCCCTTGTATGGTACAGATAGTGATGTCAAATAGATTTACGTTAATGATGAGATGAGAAAAGTTAAATATTTAATGAAATTATAACTCGAAAATTTTACGAATGTGTATTGTCTGCCTCTCATCGATGATTATTATCCAAACAGCCTAAGGAATTAGAATCATTGAATTTGTACGATTTTGCCAGATTTTGGGAAATTATGAGACAGACGCCAAAAAATAACGAAGTCGACTGTTACAAACTTATATTGGGTTTATTTAAAAAAAAACGAAAAAAGTGTTATTTAATTAACCATTATTTTTTAAATGTAAAAACTAATCCCGAAAAATACTTTTACTCGCTGCTTCTTCTGTTTAAACCATGGAGAGATTTGAATAAACTCAAAGGTGCATACGAGACTTACACGGATGCCTTTAAGAATTCAATGTTTGCTTTGACGAAAGCGATGATCATGAAAGATTCGAAGAAATACAGACAGTTTTTGAACGTATTGCTGAATTAATCGAGAAGCGCAAAAATAATTTGAAAACAGCAATTAGAAACAAATCCGACGAGAATAAATTGCAATCCGATAGAAGCTGATGATGCGATGAGAGATTTTAATAAGATTTTGATAAGATTGACGCCTCGATTGATTTATCACAAATGATGTTGCTGAACGAAGACCAGAAAAGAGTCTTCGATAGAGTATGCCAAGTTTTACAAAATAAAAATCAGATTCTGCGACTATACATAAGTAGCGAGGGTGATACAAGAAAAAGTTTTCTTATTGAAATGATTAAACATTGGATCAGAATACATTTGAAAAAAACGACTGCCATATCTGCTTCCAGGTATCGCGACATTCAATATCGATGGCTTGACAATTCATAGAATGTTTCAGCATGAATCTACGGCAAAATACACGCACTTGTCAGACATGGTCTTGAAAACTTTGAGAGACAAATAAAAGACTGTCGAATTATTTAATCATTTAATAATCGATAAAGTATTCATAATTTCGAATATGACACATATGTTTATCAATCCACAATTATGTGAAATCTTTGATACGACAGATACAGATGATAGTTTTTTTGGCAGAAAACACATTCTGTTTGGAGATTTATTGTAGCTTTCCCCTGTAAAAGAATCAATCTCGGTTGATTAAAATATCTCGATCAGAGATTCAGAAGTATTATGTACTATGGATGGATCTGATTTGTGGAGATTGCTTGATTACGACGAACTCTTTTAATTAATATGCTTTTAATTAATATGCGATAAAAATGCGATAATATATATTGTGATATATTTTCTAGAATACGAATAGGTTTGATAACGGATTCTGACATCAATATTCTTCAGTCAAAAAAAATCCATTTCAAAGGAAGTAGTTGCGACGAAAAATTGAACTTTGCATGAATCAATTACCGGTTGACAATATGTTTATTGCCCACGTTATTTGTGCAAAATTTTGGACACGGCAATGCTCAATAAAATTGACGACAAATTCTACTGATAGCAAAAGATGATGTCGATTATGCAGCAATGAAAAAGAAACATGACAAAGTTTCGAAAACAACTGGCATTGAAAGAGTAATAGCGATTAAAATTGGCGCTAAATTGATGATTTGATGAAACATTGATGTAACTTTGGGACTTGTCAATGGAGGCAATATACGAGTTGCAATTAATTGCTCTGTTGATGAAAATCGTATTGATTCCATTAAAATATTTATTTCGAATAAAACAAAGAAATCACAATAACGAAAGTAGATATTAAATTTGAAATACACCACAAAATAATACATAGGAAATAATATCCATTGTCTCTCAGTTATAGAATAACTATATATAAAAATAAAGAAATTACGTGTAAAAATGCAATGATGGATTTAGAAACGAATTCAAGCCTATGTTTGTCACGAGTACACTGGAAGGCCTACACTTGATAAATTTTAATCCGGCATCCATTAAAGCAAACTCGAGAGCCATTGTAGAATATAATCGACTGAGATCTGTGTTCAAAGCTCAGCTACCACAAATCAATTCGTCCGAGAAAAAGCTGCGAAAATTCACGACTGTCGATGGGCCATACTAATATCATTGATGATACAGAATTATGATTGCGAAGAACCAGAAAGTATAGTTACATGGAAAATATACGGCCTCTGCAATGACGATCATGTTTCGTGTTACGCTAATGTAATATTACATTGTGCGTTTCATTGTGTACGTATCAGGTATCAACAAATACTGAAAAATGAAGTATCGAACGCATCGACTAATGTTATCTGTGCATATGCTGAATGTGTGTTCCAATATTCTAGCGGTTAGAAAATCTGTCGGAGAATACTTCGGAAAATGAACACAACAAGATGTTTCAGAATTTTTCACAGCTCTAATGTCGACCGAATAATGTACAATATTCCGAAATCAATGATTAGAAGTCGAATTGAAGAACGTAACATCTTGTTCAAATGCCAAATATAATTACAACGTAACTATGATAGAAAAGAATTGTTTGTTATATTACTTATACAGTCGACATTAAAAAGGAAAAAAAGGTGTCACTCTACAAACTTTGATTGATTTAGAATTTTCGAAATGAGAAACGATAAATAGCAATTGTGATGAATATAAGAGTACCATTCTGAAAAAGAAAATCGTAATCAAATCGACTTTATTCGTCTTAGTAATACAGCTCGATTTATATACTTTTCTAAATGATGTTTCTAAAAAAATTATCGACAATCAGATTAACGCCGTACCGACGAATACTGACAATTAATTAAAAAAAGTACAAGGTAATAAGCGCTATATTTGACGAAGGCGAAGAAATGAATCGCGGTCACTACACGTGCATGTTGAGAACAGACAAAAAAGAATGATGTTTCTAATGATTTACAAGTTATCAAAAAGAAATGGCCAAAGAAGTACAAGAGGCAAACATGTTGTTCTTGGAGCAGATTAAATAAATTATTGAAAATAATTTTTACATACAGTGACACTTTCTTGAAATATAACGGAATTCTTTTAGTATATTTACGTGAACCTTAATAAACTATTGAAATTTATAATTAAAAATTTTATTTTTTAAAATATTGAAACAATTAATCGTCTGCTTTGGCGCTGTATAAGGACTGGAATAAAGCATCGGCTGCTCGAGCGCCGTATAAACGCTGCCGTAAACATCGATTGCTCTAATGCGTATGAAGTTTGCCGTAAGTGCTGCATTAAAACAAGTACAATAAAATTCTGGCTTGCCTTCGATCGATATATTACTATAAATAATAATAAAAATTTCTTATCGTAGTTGAAAAATGTTATAATATTTCAGAGTATCATTAAGAAAAAAATTACTATAATCAAAGAACGTGTTAAAATCGAAGAGACGAAGAAAATATGATTGCGTTCTCACGAGAATGGACGATGGAGAGACCCATTCTTTATTTTCAGTGTATTCATACAATCCGCATGATTTTAATGGATCATGGGTGCTTTGAGGCTTATCAGTTTGAGATAGCATAATGCGTCGCCGATTTGTATGCATTGTCATGCGACTGCGGATATGGCGACGCATACTGTTGTTTTGTTCATCTTGGGTTGGGAGAGGAGGTCACTTTTTGAATGGTTGGGACTCGATGTCCTTGACAGGACAATTCCATTGTCTATGTGCTCCGCTGCGTGTTGAACGGTCTTCGTGGATTTCTACGAGTCATGCGCAAGAAGAAATGGGCCGAGTGGGAGCGTTAGGCCCTGGAGAGACAAAGAACTTTTTTAGTTCAGGCCTCTCTGGAGTTTGACGACAACCATGTGTAAAAATATATATATAATATTTAGGATAGTATTTAATATAATATAGGATAAGATTCTAGCTTTAAGTAGTGTACCGGATCATGAAAGTGGGAGCGCATATTCTACGATTTGCACTCTGATGAAATGTCGGGTAGACGATTCCGAGGTATGCTCAATGTGATCTTGCGAAAATGCTGAATAGGGAGAGTTTTTTAGCAGGTAGACGATGATGTCCGCTGTCCTTCCTTATAGGAGGACATAATTGCTTCTGGTATCTATACTCAATTTTAAGAGAACATGTGCCCGTAAAGACATAGACAGCTATCTTGCAAATCCGGCCTTCGATAAACGATTAGAACACAGAATAAGTAAATGCAGATACATTATTTTAGTTAGTGAATGATCAACAAGATTTAATAACTGAAAAGTTTAGTTAGATCAATTTTTAAAATCTGAGTGTTCCATTTTATCTTAGAGAGCATGTGTCATTTTTTCAAACCTGTACGGGTATGCGTACGGGTATGCTTAAATCCGCTGTTTTTTAGTCAGAAAAACACATTTTTTTTTCCTAGGAAGCAAAAACAAATTTATTCAAAGTACTTGCCCTCGCTAATTATATTTTTCCCATCTTTCGGGCAATTTGTGTATACCACGCCAAAAAAATTCCTCATCTTTCGAGGCAAACTATTTTCGGATGTCTTCGTAAAAATTGAAGTGCCGCTCAGCAAGCGCGTGGCCCAGCGACGAAAACAGGTGATAGTCAGAAGGATGCCAGGTCTAGTGAGTAAGCGGGATGGAATAGTACTTCCCAGTTGAAGGTCTCCAAGTAGTTTTGGACCATTGTTGACATTGTATGCGATGATGCGTTGTCGTGGAGGAAAATCAGCTTGTCATGTGTTTTCCGATAATGCGGCCTTTATTCACGCAGAGCACGGTGCAATTTGATCAGTTGTTGGTAGTAGCGGTGAGCATTAACAGTTTCATCAGGTTTTAACAGCTCGTAGTAGATGACACCCTCCCAAACGCACAGCATCGTCTTCCGTCCGTAGCGATTTGGTCTTGAGAAAGATGTTGATGATTGGATGGGATCAACCCAAGATTTCTTGCGTTTAGGATTCTGAAAATAGATCCACTTTTCATCGCCTGTCACAATCCGATGCAAGAACGACTTTCTTTTTTGTCTAGCAAGCAGAATTTGGCATGTGTTTTGGCGTCGCTCCATCTGCCTATCGTTCAGTTCATGCGGCACCTATTTTTCGATCTTTTGAACCTTCTTCATAGCATGTAGCCGCATAGAAATGGCTGCTTGAGAAACACCCAATTGTTCGGCAAGCATTTTTGCAATTGGGTATCGTTCTCGTCCAAAAGAGCCTGCAATTGACAGTCCTCAATCTTTCTGGGCCCATTTTCACGCTTCTTGGTCAGGTCAAAATTGTCGTCATTGAACCGGCGAAACCAATCTCTGCACATTATTTCCGATAAAGCATTGTCACGTAGACTTCCACAAGCATTCGATGCGATTCGGCAGCCGATTTCTTCAAATTAAAACAGAAAAGCAAAGCTTCTCACATATGCTTTTTTTTTAGCAAAAAACTAGACATGATTATGAAAGAAAAAATGTATGTTATATGAAATTGCTGATGATGTGCACTGATTAATGTTGACAAATATCAAACACATAAAAAAAAGTATGTTGTGTGTCCAGGGTAGCTTTGTTCGCTACTAATGCTACCTATGAGCAAACAGCGGATTTAAGCTTATACATCTGGTATATAATTTTTATATTAACAATTAGTGCCATCCCCGGACAAATCGTTGTCTCATTATTTCGTCATGGAGAGTATGTGTGATTTTCTTCAAGTCTGTACGAGTATGTCTGGCTGCTAAATTATTTATAAATGCTATTTAATTTTTTTAATTAACACATGAATGGCGTCCTCGAATATATCGACACATTATCGTTTTATATTCGATTTGGAGAGGTTTTATGATTTTTTTCAAGTTTCTACGAGTCCTCGAGCTAATCATTATCTCATCGTTTCGTACTCGTCTTAGAGAGTATATGTGATTCTTTTCAAGATACTCTATGAGTATAGTCTGGCTGCTAAATAGTTTATAAAAATTTAGTACATGTTTTGTTTAATTTAATTTCATGGTTATTATAATAATAATTCTTTTATATTTCAATTTATTTTGTATTTTTACTTTTTAATCCCAAGGGCCCCAGCACCCTATTCATCCTTGACTTCCGTATTCTGATTGCTAAATCTGGTTGCTAGCTCCAATTTCATGCTACAATAGTATAAATTTCAAATCAAATCTCAATAAACGACTTTTATATTTTGTGCACTAAGAATAACATGTCGCACTTATTTTCTAGAATCAAATTGTAATCTGTTTTACTATATGTATGTATGTTCGTTTTGAACTCGTACTTTCAATAATGAGTACTTTTCGTAATAATATAATATATTAAATTTATATAATATATACTTTATGTATATTCACTTTGTACTGGCATCTTCAATAATATATTAGTTACTTTTATTCGTTTTGTTACGTTCATACGAAAATAAAAAAATAAAAAATTTTTTGTGCATCCGAACAGCTGATGTAGACTCTGATGGGCTTTTTTTTATATTTTTCACTGACAGATTCTTTCGAGCCTCATTTTATACTCGTATATTTATCTATATGCTGCCTGAAATGATGCGTCACACTACATATGAATTTTTTAATTATATTAATATTGTTTTTGGTTATTTGTTACTTTGTTAAAGAATTAGATCAAACTTCACAAGGAAACAATCTTAATTAATCTAAGAATAAAATTTTTACACAACTATTTCTTATTCTGTAAGAATCATGGATTCTATCCGGTACATTTAAATAGCAACTATTTCTTTAAACTAAAATTTTACTGTTACAAATACAAATGAAGGATACTCAATAATATTAACAAACACATTACTGAAATTAGAAATTGCAGACGAATTTAAATCGCAGAACTCTTCATTACAGATTATGCTATTTAGAAAAAAAGTTGATAAATTACTTCCACTCAATATTTGTAACAGATTTTTTTAGCACACAATACAATGTTTTTCATAGATTTTTAAGGAGTGAATCTCAAAGATTAAATAAAAAATTTTTATGGCTACAAAAAAGATATGGTTATGAAAGAGAAAATAAAGGATATTATTTATTACCTAATAGACAATATTGCGGAAACTAATTTAGCTGACGTTGTTAGCAGCAATTCTCACACAAAATAACTGAAGAATAAAAACATAAATAACGAAACAATTAAAGTGAACCTTTCTGCTTCCCAATTTAAATACATTTCATATGATATCTTTGAAGTAAATGACAAATGGTTAAAAAACCTCAACATTAGAAACATCATGATTGAATTTGTTAAACATAATTTTTTAAATATAATTTTTGTCAGATTAAAATTACACAACATTAGAAAATTTAAGAACAGAATTTTTCATTTAATCAAGGGGATCAAGGGGAAATCAAGCATGTGCTAGTAAGATTAATATAGAGAAGAGAATTTTTTCTTTAATCAAGATAACAAAATCATTTGTTAAAAACAATCCACATATTCTTTTTACAAGGACGGATAATGTGGCAAAGGGTAATGTGGCACTTGACAAGACGGAATACGTACAAAAAATGAAAATTTTACTGTCTAATTTTACTGTCTAATACTGAGACTTATGAGTTATTGACACACGATTCAGTTAATAAAGTGTTAACACAACTTAAGACGTTATTAAAGATATGGAAGCAGCGCGGTTTCATTGAGAATTCTGTTTATAACAAATTGAGCGTTTCTAATCCTGTTGCGCCTCATATGGTCTTCCGAAAACACAAGATAGATTATCCACTTCATATCATAGTTTCTTCCGTGGAGAGGCCTCTCTATAATATAATAATCCTCTTTTTTAAATTACATATTACACAACAATACACCAGTAGCAAACAGTTATATCAAGAACAGTTTTCATTTGTCTCAACACATTTCTGTAATTTGACAATCTCTGACAACGAATTTCTTTTATTTCTTGATGTGGATTCGTTATTCATAAATGTACATATCACTATTGACTTGGTTTTTGAAGGCAGAGAAGATGGATCTTTCATTTCATTGAAAGAAAAACATTCCCAAAAATTTTTTAAAGCATTGGAATTAATTCTTAATTCACAATTTTTAGTTTCAACAAATTTTATAAACTGACTTTTGATGTTCCGATGAGTTCACCCATTGTGTCGGATACTGTTATGCAAGATCTTGAAATGAAAGCATTACAAGAACTTCCAATTCACCATCCTTTTATGTTTATTAAAGAATTTTTAAAAAAAAATTTTTATCTTTTCTGATAAAAGTGGTATAAAGGGGATTGTAAAAACTTATGATTAATTTTATCTTCATTATTGTTTGTTGTCTTGTCTATCGGTAGATTACTCTGGTCATTCCATTGTTAAAATTTTTTTGACAATCTATTTTTGATTTCAGAGAATATGAGTTTCAGTGGATATCCATTGTTATCCACTTTTATGTTGATAACATTGCGTTAGCATATGATACATGATTGATATACTGATGATATATACCTTTAATTCCATTCCAGATTAAAATTTATAACTGAAATAGGTGGGGACAAGTTAGATTTTCTTGATGTCAGTTTAATTAAAAAAGGAAATTCTCTTATTCAGAATTGGTATCACAAACCTACTTTTTCGAGTCGTTATCTTAATTAATTTTTCTAGATGTTCTTTATGCCAAAAAGTGGGAACGATCGTTGATTTAATAAAATTCTTTCTTTGTCCTACCCTATTTACTGTCAAGAGAATTAACAATCAAAATTTTTTTAACAATGGATATCCACTGAAACTCATATTCTCTGAAATCAAAAATAGATTGTCAAAAAAATTTTAACAATGGAATGACCAGAGTAATCTACCGATAGACAAGACAACAAACAATAATGAAGATAAAATTAATCACAAGTTTTTACAATTCCCTTTATACCACTTTTATCAGAAAAGATAAAAAAATTTTTTTTTAAAAACTCTTTAATAAACATGACATATAAAGAAATAATCTTAAGGGATTCATCAGGGATCATAAAGACGTTCGTCCCAAGCTATCTTACATAGACATTGTATATAAAATTGATTGTCGAGATTGTGAAGCATCATATGTGGACAAACAGGTAAATGTTTGAAGACACGCATAAGTGAGCATAGGAATCACATAAATTGGAACACTACACAACATTCCGTAATAACAGAACACAGAATTAATCATCAACATGATTTTGATTGGGAAAATATCAAGATATTAGACGAAGAAAAGATATTTAATAAAAGACTGATTTCGGAAGCGATCCATATAACAACAGAGTTTGAATTTACAAAATGATACGTATTCTTTAGACCCTATACATGAATTTGTTTAAGCGTATCACATTACGGATTGCGGACGCGAATCTGAATTTAGTCAATCAAGACAAGGCAGCTTCGGATCTGGATTGCAGAATAGACTTTTGCGATCCGTAATCGTAATCCAAGCCAATAAAACATTAAGTTTTGGATGTGATCCTTTTATAGATGGTTGAATAAACATCGTTTGTTGTGATTACCTATAACTCATAACACAATGGCTCCAAAAAATGATCTTTTTACAGGAAAAGATCATTGAATGCATGATGATATAAATGATGAGACAGTGTCCTTTATTGGGACACAACAATAAAACAATATTGTCGAACAGATTTAAAGCGAACGCACTGGGATCGAATAGTGCAAGCTCTAGGTTTCAAAAGATATAATATATAATTTATTTATTTAATCTTTTGAATTTATTACATTATTGTTTGAAATACGAAAATACAAATAATTAGATATGTAATTTTGAAAAGATTAAACGTGTGAACATACATTGCAAATAATTAGTTAATAAATGAAATTATGTTGAGTTGTTGAGATGTTGAATTCTTGTGTTGATGTAAAAATTATATTATTCAATTAATTTTTTAAAAATTTATTATATATATATATATATGCACGCGCAGGAGATATGGTTTTAAAATATGGAAAGTACTTTCCGTGCGAATGAAAGAAAGATAAGAGAATCAAAAACTCAAACTTGTAATGGAAAAGGAACAGATAAAATTTATAAACTAAAGAGAATATTATATATGCTCTTATTTAAGAAGAACTGTAAAGTAACAGTATTGATAATTTTTCCTTAAAAAATCATATTTCTCTAGTCAAGACATTGTTAATCATTCACCTGTTCAAAAATCTGTCACAAAATATACAAAGATTACAGATATATATTATGATGAAAATATTCAAGTAAATATGAAGCTTTTACTTTTATGTTATTCTATTTAGGTTTAAGTTTTCCATTATTTCCAATGGAAATTTTTTATATCATTTATTTACGTTTAAATTTCAATTAATTTATGTTTAATATCATTAATATAAACAAGTTTTAGCATTGTTTTTTTATATTGTTCAATGTGTTTCAATTTTTTATTTTTAGCAATATGATTTATCTGATAACAATATAGCAAATACAAACAGTGATCAAATATCACCTTCTATAGAATCAAAATCATACATCTCATCAGAACTCATTCCAAATTCAGCGTCAGTTGTAACTGCATCTGCTAGCCAATCACCTACCATAATCTGGATTCTGATAATCAAAACAAATTACAATAAATAATACATCAGATATGTCTCGAGTTACATCTCCCAAACCCATATTAAATACTAAAGCTCTATCAAATATTAAACGCTCTACTGTTATTCGTTGTATACCGTGAAACGGGAATGTTAAAAAAATTTTAAATAATGGAAGATATTGTGAATGCCATTAAAAGTATAGCCCAAGAAAACGTACCTCCTCCAAACATGGATACATTGACATGCTTGATGCATACATTGCATCTAGACTTCGATCAATGATTCCTAACGGTCGAGAATATTATGAAAAAGAAATATTAAAAGTATTACTCTGCCAAAATCATAGTAAATAGTAATATATATTTTATTTATATCTTATTTATAATAAATAATACCTTGTTAATGCTAATTATACATTGCTATATCTATATTAAAATACTGCTTAATACTGACATATATTTTAACTATATTTAAAAAATTATTTAATTTTATAAATTTTTTAAATAGCAGTAATTTATATTACTTTTAAGTTTGTACTTTATTTTAATTTTTGTATTATGTTATACATTTTGATTTACATATTTTATTTGTTGCCCAAAAGAAGAGTACATATATTAATTTTGAATTATTATATTACATTTACATAATTAGAAAGACTATATTTCATTCATTAACATACATTTAAAATAATGTGATTTTGTATTCATGATTATCTCTATCAGTAATGTATTCGTTCATTTATTTTTCGAAATGTTAAATATTTTTGAAAGTTAAAGTTTTTTTATTTTAAATTGTATCAGCAATAAGGCTTTTTGGAAGACTGAACTAACAATAAGGAATAAATAAAATATAATGAATAAATGAGTTTTATTTTTCAAAGCAAAGCATTATCTATATTTCAACATACATAATAATAACAGCTAACATTTATTGTTTTCAATAATTATAATTTATCGGACTATTCGTTCTTGCCAAAGAACTGCACCAACAGTGGTTGAAATAATCATTTGTTTCTAAGTGCGATTACTTGATTACTTGATTTGGATGACGATTGCCACCTTGGTGAATTAAATTTACAATATATTGCATTTTTGGCTCTCCAATCCTCACAGCGAAATTCACCAGAGATTTTATCTTCTCTATCAAGAAATGAAGATGATGTATATATTGCTCGTCTAATAAATTAACATGTTATGCAAACAACATATACTTAAAATTATTTTACATGTGTAATCGGACTCATATTTCATTGTGGAGCGGAAAATTTGAAAACGAGCAGCCACCAAAAACATTTTCCGAACAACGCTAGATAATCTATAATACAAGTAAAGTAATATTTCAATATTGTAATTGAACAAAAAATTAAATTATCCACATACCTGTAATTAAATATTCTTCTGCGTATCATCCCTGCACTGAGGTCCTGGATAAGAAATTATTGTAAAAGTTTTTCCGCTAATGGAAAACCTTCATCCCCAATAATCACAGGGGAAAATTATCTTGTGTATCTGGCAATGGAGCAGGAGGAGAAATGTTTAGAGTGCCCCTATCTAAATGATTTTTTAGAGAACACTTATTCCAGACTCCAGAGTCATTAACTCTACCATTAGTTCCTATATCAACGTAAATAAACTGTAAATATGCATTTATCAAAGCCAATAGTACTACACAGTATTCTCTTTTATAATTGTAAAACATAGATCCAGATTGCAGGATCAATAATGCAATGTTTTCCATCCATTGCTCCAATTACATGATGGAAAAATTCCATTACTCTCCAATCTCATGGCATCACATGCCTCAGTATGAAGGTAAGAAATTCTTCATTTAAAACTATATATATTGCTGTTGTTACTTCTTGCTGTTGTTATTACTATTTCTTTTATTTTTGATATGGAACTTCTACCAAGTCGGAACGTGAGAGCTAATGATTCTTGACTTTTTTCTTTGAAATGATACTCAAAAAAGATTTAGTTACAAAATGCATACATACAATCATTATACAGGATCACAAAAAAAGAATTTTTGAAGAGCAACTCAAAGCAGAATAGGTGTTTCTTATAGATTTTGGATTGCTGAATTCGATCCAAAATCTATAAAAAACATCTACTTTAACTGAATTTTAATTATGTCAACTTACATGCGTTTTCTCGCGACATAAAGGTCTTATGGTGTCAACAGTCAGAGATACAATAAGAGTCAAAATAATAAAATCAATAGTTGAAATAAAAATAAAAATAAGAACAAAAGAAGGTAAAATCAACATCACAATTCCGTAACCCATGTCATACTACAGATTGCGGACACGGATTGGATTGGGATTGCGGATCGTCGGATTTGGATTCTTCGTTCACACTATGGATTCAATTTGCAATATATGCTGTGTCGCAAATGTCGTGTCGTCAATGCTGCGTTGTCGACATTTATGTATGACAATGTTCAGTTTACAAAATTATAATTATAATCGAAGCGATAAAGAAAAAGAAACTGTGTGCTGTTATTTTTAATAATGATTGAAGAATTGTGTGAGCGGAAAATATGAGTTTCTGAATAGATATCAAGAAGAAAAGAAAAAGGTTTACATCAAAACCTTTTTTTGGAACTTGCATTGGAAGACTCTAATCGCTTCAGAAGGTTGATTATAAATTAAAAAATATAATTTACAATTGAAAACAATAACTTAAAATTTTTATCTTAAAGAAATTTGTTATTAGCTTCAGAAGATGCCTCAGAATGAATACAAACTTTCGAATTTCTTTTGGAGTTACTCCCCTAATTAAAAAGCAAAATATTCATTTACGGGAAAGCATTCCACCTAATGAAAGGTTATCGGTTACTTTAAATGATTTTAATAATCCCTCTAATTTTTCGTTTTCTTTTGAATAATTACACAGCAAATCTGATAATCTGATGAGCGATGTAATTCTACTTAATGACGCAATGTATATGATTTCGATTTTATTTTATGTTTTTATATTATTAGGAGTACAAATTAGTTCGATCGATTTTTTTGTGCATTTATTTCAAAACAAAATGAATGAACAGCTCAATTAAAGTATTGTCCATCGCTGTCTACTACTTTTTCCCATCTCTCAGGCAATTTTCGAATTCCATCTCGAAAAAATGACTCGTCTTTGGAGGCGATCCAATTTTGGAGCCAATTTTCGATTTCTATGAAAGAAATGAACCGATGGCTTGCTGCATCCTTCGGAACAATCAGTAATCAGAAGGAGCAATATCCGGAGAATATGGCGGGTGCGGTAAAACATTCCATTTGAGCGTTTCCTAATATCTTTTTACGACTTTAGCGGCATGAGGCCGAATGTTGTCATGAAGAAGAATAACTTTATCATGTTTTTGCTCGTATTCCGGCCGTTTTTCTCCCAACGCACGGCTCAAACGAATCAATTGTAGCCGATACCGATCGCCCGTGATGGAATCGTCAGGTTTCAGCAGCTCATAGTAAACAAGATCCTTTTGGTCCCACCAGATACAGAGCATGATCTTCGAACCATGAATGTTCGACAGTAGTGTTGATGTTGAGGTCGATGGCAACAATTGACCGGGTTTAGCGTAGTATTTTTTCTTCTTGAGGTTGTCGTAGAATATTTCTCATCTCCAGTCACAATTCGATGCAAAAAATCTTTTCTCTGTTGTCTTTGAATCAACTGTTCGCAAGTGAAAAATCGTCTTTCAACGTCTCTCAGTTTCAGTTCATAAGGCACCCAATTTCCTTGTTTTTGAATCATTTCCATGGATCTCAATCATACAGAAACAACTTGTTGAGTTACCCCCAACATTCTGCAAGCTCTTCTTGCGTTTGATTCTGATCTTTTTCGAGTAATGCCTCTAATTCTTTGTCTTCGAATTTTTTTGACTGTCCAGAGCGAGGCTTGTCTTCAATGTTGAAATCTCCATCCTTGAAACGTCGAAACCATTCCCTACATGATTTATCAATTGGAGCAGTGTCACCATAAACTTCGACAAGCATTCGATGGGCTTCAGCCGCACTTTTCTTCCAATTAAAGCAGAAAATCAAAACTTCCTGCAAATGCTGCTTGGTTAATACAAAATTCGACATTTCAAACATAATAAAAATCAAGGTTTTTATGAAACTCAAAGCGATATAAATATTATTAGCAGATGTTTAACCTCTTTGAAACCGTTAAAATCAGCTGTCACTATGAATCATTCACAACAGCTGGAGGGAAACTATTTTTAGGGAAACGGACCGAACTAATTTGTACTCCCAATATTATTGTATAAATCAATATTTTTTATATCATTGGACTATTTATTACATAGTAATAGCTTATTTATTACATATTTATTAAGTTGGCATTTGGCTAAAGAAGAATTAAATTGTCAGGAATCATCAACTTGGAATTTACATTATTTATGTAATTTTGATTTATATTTTATATTGATAAGGGTTTGAATTGAAGGAAACATATATTTTATTCGTTTTGTTACATTCACACGAAAATAAAGAATTTTCTGTGCATCCGAAACTGATGTAAGCTCTGATGGACTTTTTTACATTTTTCACTGATATCAGTTACTTGTCATGATAATTTATTAAATAATCATTTAAATTTTTAAAGGTTTACATTTTTGAGAATATGCTTTATGTATTATGTATGTTCACTTTGAACTGAGGCCTTAAATAATATATCAGTTACTTTTCATGGTAATATATATTGTTAGATAACCATTTAAATTTTTAAAGATTTACATTTTTGAAGATGTGTTTTGAACATGGCTCTTTTTAGTTTTATGATTTTTTAGTGATATATCATTTTTTATGATATCACTTTTCAGAATACAGATATACGGGGCAGCTTTCTAGTATTACAAATCACAAACGTATATATTTTCGATTCTTATCACATAACCTTCTATAAGCTACAATTCATGCAATACAGTTAGAAAAAATTGAAACATATACATATCTCATATATATTAGGTGTACAACTTTGCTTCCGCCGTTTTTTTCCGAAATTCGAGGCTTTATTGTAAAAAACT